>NW_026057585.1:102126534-102145968 GCF_023721935.1 Panthera uncia
CCCCCTGGCCTCGACCCAGCCCTGCCCCACTGTCTCCATCACCCATGGTCTCCAGGCAAGAAAGGGGGCTTCACCTCCCAAGGAAGGACATGCCACTGCCACAAGCCACGAGGGCTCAAACTGGGGTTTGTGCATCTCCCCAGACCTCCCACCCACATCTGGGGGTCAATCTGCTTCTGCAACTGCTTCATTCATAATGTAGTCCCTGTGCAAGTTCTCCCCCTGAGGTTGGGTCCCGAGCCTGGGGGACCCGGAAGCAGAGCCTGAGGTGGGGCTCAGGGTCTATGACCGAGGGCCAGCTCTCAGGGAGGGGAGGGAGGAGAGGAGAGAGGAAAGGGAAAGAAGCAAGAAGTTCCCTGGGCTGAATCAGCGTCAACGTGACCCCACAGGAGCACTGAAGCAGGGGTGCACCTGCGTTTGATTTTGCCTCCAGATGAGGGGCCAAGCTGTGTGCCACCCCCATGCCTGCCTTGGCTGAAGTCTGCCCCCCAGGCTGGGGCATAAACTCTGGCGCAGGGGGCGTGACCTGCCACAGGGCAAGGTGGCTCCATCCACCAAGAACCATTCTCCCGAGCAGGGCATAGCCCGGGATGACAGCAGGGGACAGCCTGGTGGGACATGAACAGCATCTACTACAGAGACAAGCATTTTCCTACCAGCATCTTACAGGATTCCCAGGGAACCGTGATTACAAACCAATCACGGGGCCTGCCCAGCCTTGTCTGAGGACAACATCCGGCTCTCTGTGGTTGCTCTCCCGGGCCAGGAGCACCACACAGCAATTATCCCGGGGCCTGGTGCTGAACCGCGTCACTTCCCACGAAAGGCCATCGAAGACAGACCCCCAGAGGCCGGCCAGGTGCCAGCTGGTGGATAAGAGAAGGTAAGAAACAGGATTGATATGTTTAATCTAACACAGGGACTTTTCACAGTGGGCAGGATGCTGTTCCATTTATCAGGATTAGACAGCTCCCCGGCAGACGGACTGTCCAAATCCTGCCTTTCTTCCACTGGAGGGTTATGTTATTAAACACAGGTCCCTGCACTGGAGGGCTCTCGGAGAGAAAAATGCCTTTGTCAGAGGTCTTAGAGGACAGCCGGCCTTCCCTGCTGACCCTCCGCAATTGTGTGCCCCCACACTGCCGCCCCAGCCCCCTTCCCGTTTCCAGTTTTACAGTGTTTTGAGAAGCAGAGAAAGTCATTCCCTGACCTGCTTCCCCTCCCACAGGTGGCCTGATGGTCAGAGCCCCCCATGCAGTCACCCTCCGCTCTCGCATGGTGCCATCCAGATAAACGTGCGGGAGGAGATTTTAAAGTCACAGGGGCTCACAGATCTGAGAGTCAGTCAGGGGCCATTTCAGAGAAGAAAACCTGTGTCAGCAGACTTTATAGTCACACGGCAGTGAGAGCAACCGAATGTGTCTGTGCCGTCCTCTGGGGGCATCTCCCGTCCGAGGTCCCGGTGTCAGGATCTCTGCGGGCAGGACCCAGGAGTCTGCAACTTAAACAAGCCCTCAAAGTGATCCTGGTGTAGCCCAGAGTCTGAGAACCACTGGCGGACCAGTGTAGACAGGGGGGCAGGGGTGGTTCCTTCTCTGAGACCTCTCTCCTCGGCGTGTGGGTGGCCGGCCTCACCCTGCGTCCTCACCCTCTGTGCGTGTCTGTGTCCTGATCCCCTCCTCTTGTAAGGACACTGGGAAGATTGCATGAGGGCTGAATCATGTTGCTTAGTCGCCTCTGTACGGGCAGTCTCCAAATACAGTCATGTTCTGGGGTCCCGGGGGCTGAGACACCACATCATGGGGGGGTGACTGGTTTCATGGACACTGCAAGGAGCTGACAGACACATAGAACAGAATTGGAAAACGTGGGGCCTGTGGGGCGGGGAGGGGGGGCTGCTGCGGGGAAGAAGGAACCGTCCTGCAGGCTCCCCACCGCTGTCTCTTCAGTTTCAGAAGTGTGCCCCCCAGCCCCGTGGCCCTCCTCACAAGCAGGCAGCTGTGGGTCTCCCGGGACCCTCACAGGTAGACCCGGTTCATCTGGCCCCTGGAACTCATCCCAATGCCCCCAGCCCTGAACTCTCCACCTCCCCCGGGGACCCTCAGACTTCCCTGAGGATGGGGTCCACCAGAGGAATACCAGATGGCCTGTAAACCCCTTGCTCACTCACCCCAGCCCCAGGGGACAGCTGGTGGAGACAGCCATGGCCCCAAAAGCTCACGTACTTGCAGCTAATCTAGTAAAATGTTCTGGCCCTGGGCGCTCTCTTCTCTGCATCTGTCCTGCCCCCTGCACGCGGGGAACAGCCCGCTCTTCTGTCCCCAAGTCTCTCCAGGCGGGCCACTCCTACCTCTAAGCTTGGGAGGAAGGAGCTGCAGACCCTGCGACCCTAAAACCCTAAAAGCCGTGCGTTCCCATCGGGCTCTCAGATGAGCACTGGTGTTTTATCTCTAACTGTAGTCACCCCGGGAGTGGGTCTCTTGTATCTTTTCTTAATTTTTTTTAATGTTAATTTATTTCTGAGAGGGAAAGAGACAGAGCGTGAGCAGGGGAGGGACAGAGAGGCAGGGAGACACAATCTGAAGTAGGCTCCAGGCTCTGAGCTGTCAGCACAGAGCCCGACACGGGGCTCGAACTCATGGGCCGCCTGAGCCAAAGTTGGATGTTTAACCGACTGAGCCACCCAGGCACTCCTCTTGTATCTAAATCTTCAATTCAGTCCCAACCTGGGACGGCAAGAAGTGGGGGTGTTTTCTGCCCATTGACCCGAAGTCACCTGCTCAGTAAAGGCACCGAACCATTTTCTGGATACATATCCCACTTGCCACACCTTTCCACTGCCCACCCAGCCATGTGTTAGTGGTGTATAGGTGGTCCTTAGACCCAAAGTTGGCTGATGGGACTCCAGTCAGAGCCAACCCAGACGTGCCTCCCCCACTCTAAGGAGAAGCAGCCAGCGCTGGGGAGGGACCTCCCGGGTCTTTCCAGGTCCCCTACCTGAGCCTCAGATGGAAGTCAAGCAGGAAAGATACCACCTACGTCACAGGCGACAAAGAGCTCTTGCAAAGTGCGTGCACCACGCCGAACGTTACATGACGACTCTGTTCATCCCTCGAGATGACCCACTGGGATGGCTGCTGCTGTCTGCTCCATTGTAAAGACAGGACCTGAGACAAAGAAGACTTAGTTAGGCTTTCTCTCACCTCCGGACAGACAACCAGCAAGTGGTGGACCCCAGGTGGGACGCATTTCCAGTGCTGACGCCCAGCCCAGTGCCTGACACACTGGCCACCTCTGCCCTGTGGGGGCCCAGCACCAGCATCAGGGCCACGGGAGCCCAGCAGACATGCCGCCCATGCCAGTGAAGCCCAGCGGGAAGCTGGCCCCCTCTTTCTCCCTGAGGCTGCTCTTCAAAGGCAGTCCCCTGATACCTCCCTTCCTGCTCAGCTGGCTCCTTGCTGCCCCGGAAAAGTCCTTGAAATATTCATCCGCACCTGCTGCCTCCACTCCCCCCAGGTCCCTAGGTATTCTCCATGTTCTCACTGAATACCCCTACCTCTAACTCCCCCCTTCTAGAGGTGACCAGTGACCCACGGTGTTAGTTCCTGGGGCTGCCATGACAAATTACCATAAATCAGATGGCTGAAGATAATAGCAATGTATTCTCTCACAATCTAGGAGTCCAGAAGTCTGGGACTAAGGTGTGGGCGGGGTTGGGTCCTTCTGAGGGCTCAGAGGGAGACTCTGTCCCAGGAGTCCCTCAGCTCTTGTTGGCTGCCGGGGAAACTTGGTGTTCCTTGGCTTGCAAACACATCAGGCAGACAGAGCTCATGTGTCATTCTCCTCTTTCTCCTCCTCTGTGTCTTATAAGGGCACTCACTGGATTTAGGGAAACCACCTGAACCCAGTGTGACCTCGTCTCAATCCTTGCTCTCATCACATCTGTAAAGACCCTACTTTCAAATAAGGTCTGAGGTTACAGGTGGACATAAATTTGGGGGAGTGCCCTGTTCACCCACAGTATTATGGTCCCCCAGAGCAATGAAATAGACAGAGATGGGATATATGTGTATGCAAAGAGAGAGGGCGGATGAGATTTATCATAGGGATTGGCTCACGTGACCAGCAAGGCTGAGAAGTCCCAGCATCTGCAGTCTGCAACCTGAAGACCCATCACGGCCGGTGGTGTAGAGCAGTCTGAGTCCAGAGGCCTGAGAACAGGGGAGCTGGTGGTGTAGATCGCAGCCGTCATCTTAAGCCTGAGATCCAGGAGCTCCAAGGGCAGGAGAAGATCAATGTTCCAGCTCAAGCCGTAAGGAAGAAGGGGTGACTTTACCCTTCCCCCATTTCTTGGTTCCATTTGGACCCACGGTGGACTGGGTGATGCCCCCCCACACATTAGGGAGGATCCACCTGCTATACTGAGTTCACTGATTCAAACACTGATCTCTTCTGGAAACTCCCTACAGACACATCCAGAGTCATGTGCAGTCACCCCTTGCCCAGTCAAGTTGACATACAGAATTACCCATCATGCACACTAATGGCAAAGGCCCTGGGCTCCCAGGTCTTGGTGGCACCCCCTTCTGGCTTCCCCTCTCTGTGGCTCCTGTGTGAGTTCTCTCCCTACCCCCTGGATTTCCCATCAGTTCTCCATCACCATGGCTGCCTCGTCTGCTGTCTGCCCTCTGAGTTCTGTCCTCCACCCACTTCTCATGACAGACACCATCTCCCTGGACAATCTCACCCCTTTTGTGCCACCCAAGAGTCTCCTTCCAGCCCTGACTGCTATGTGAGGGGCCCTTCCAGACTGGGCCTTCACCTATCCCGCTGCCCATCATGCCCCTGGCACCTTAATCTGAGTACCCCATCATTACCCACCTGCCCTGCCCAAGCACCTCACATCGGTTCCAGAGGCCGGTGTGGAAGGAAATTGAGTCAATGTGTTTTCATTCACTTCCCATCTGGGAGAGCTTCTTCATGCAAGGGTAGAGGCACAGGAAATATGTGCAGAATGAAGGATCGAGGACAGGAGAGAAGACAGGGTGTGCTGCATGGCTCAAGAGAAGCATAGCTCTCCCTCTCTACATGGACCCGGCCAAGGAATTAAGTTCAGTAGATGTAAAGCTGGAAGAAAACTGTGATGTCAACCCATCTCTCTGTGTCCAACACCACTGTTACATGCAAAGCTTGGTCTGCCGGATGTGATGCTGGAGAAAGAACAGAGGTCCCCCGACACTGGTTGGGGAGTAGAGCTCACCTGCCCTTCCCCACCTGTCCTACCTAAGCAAACTCCCTGAACCCATAGCTTCATTTCCAAGAGGAAACCCCACCACTCCACTGGCCTCATGGTGTGGCCGTGGCTCCCACAGAACAAGCCAATGGGCTCTGCCATCTTTGGGGCAAGAGAAGCCAGGCTAATAGGGCTCCCTGACATCAACCCTCATCGGAGTGCACGTTTCTCTGGGCATTTCATTGTATTTTGATGTTTTGTCCCTCCCATGTGCCTGGATTTAAAAGAATAAGTTCAAAGCATATTGGAAATAATGGAAATGTGTGCTAGGCAACCCGGACTGGCGGGTAGGAGCCAGATTCTGGAGCCAACTGCCCAGATGCTGAAGGCAAACCCAGCTGTGCCCCTATCAAGGGCCCAGGGAGTGACATGGCCTTTGTGGGCCTAGTTTCTTGTTCTGAAAGATGGAGGTGGTATTCACATCTACCGCATAGGATTGTAGGATAGTGAGTGAGTTAATGTCACCAAGCACTGGGAATGGTGTCCAATGCGTAATCAGTGCCTTCTAAGTGTGTGTGAATAAATAAAAGATGAGTGTTTGTCCCTCTGGTTACAAGTGATTTTTACCTACAGTCATGGTGAGGCTGAGACTAGCATCCCTGGGGAACACTCCCCCACCGCCCCGTCCTCTCCAGGCCCGGCATTCCTCATTCCCTCAGCATTATGATGCTTAACTAGACACATCCTGTCAGCTCAGGCATAAAAAGCTGCTCGTGGCATTTAGGAAGGGAAAATAAATGGTTCTTTTCTGTCTCTCTCTGAAGTCCTGGTGTCCCCAGGGGATGAGACACTGAAGTATTTCACAATAGTATTTCGCTGAAGCATTTCGCATGACTCAGAAAGATAAAAACAAACACTACTCATGTGTCCAAAAGCACCCAGGAAGGCTGGGGGGAGGGGAGAGGGGACTCCACTTCCGAAGGAGAGAAGAAGGTCTTCCTTCTCGGGGTTAGGCTTCAGAGCTGCTGTCACCATGCCACCCACCTTCCAGAAGCACTTAAACTCCCTTTACCCTTTGCTCGCCCCTCCTTCTCCTTGTCAGTCCCAAATCACCCATCGTCTGAATTCTGGAAGGGCTGCTGGAGTTGCATATCCAAACGGTTGTCACCCTCAGTTCCCAAAGCCCTGGTTTCTGTCCCTAATTTCTGTTGAACATTCTGTGCAGGAAAGCGTCTGCACAGCATAGTGGCAGATGCAGGAGTGGACAGGACACAGAGAGCCTAGGTAGGGGGACAGGCGGAAATAAATGAGAAGTTAATGGTCACAGAATATGTAAGTAATACCTCTAGGTATGACAGGAAAATAGGGCCTCCATGAGAGAGTGCCCGATAGACGACAGGTCATCAGAGTAGGGAGTTGGGTGAACACAGGTGCTCACCTTTACGGGGCCTCAGTGTCCTTGTCTGCAAAATGGGAGTGATAATAGCCCCTCCATCACAAGGTTGTTCCGGGGATCATATGAGTGAAAACACATAATGCCTTGGAAGAATAGTGTTAGGTGTACACCAGGCGTTATCATTTCCATGATCACCATCACCAACACCATCACCATTTTTATTATCATCTATTATCATCGTCATCCCCAGCAGCAGCTGCAGCATCATTACCAGCATCATTATCTCCATCGCCATCATCATCACCGTCATCACCACCAGCATCATCTCATCACCACCACCACCACCACCATCATCAAAACATTATCGTAACTATTCTACCCTAGAAGGTAGAAATTATGCTGGCCTTGAAACGATGCGTCATCCTGGGATGGGAGGGGGGGGAGGGAAGCAGTTCATCTAGGTGGAATGAGACAAGGAAGGAGCAGGGACTAGCAAGAGGAAGGATTTCTGAGGCCAGTGTCCTTGGAGGGCCAGCAGCAGAGCCTGGTGGCCAAGGTAGTTTGGGGTCCACTGGCAGCAGCCTCATGGGAGCCTAGAGCCTCCCTACCTCCTGCTCCTCCCTGACTCCTAGCTTTGCCCTTCTTTCCCTCAGATCTAAATGCTGCACCTCTGCTTGGGCTGTAACCCCCACTCCAACTCTGGAGTATAGCGCCTCACCCTAGTGATGTGTGTGGACACAACAGCGGAGGCCCACACGTGCTTCCCCGGGCTCAGTCTCCTAGGGCCACCCAAATACACCTTTCCTTTGCAGAATCATGTCCCCCTCCCCAGCAACTTTCTGTCTTGCTCTCGGCTTACCACAGAGGCATCCTGGGTTTCTTCTTAGAGGTTGATTGAAAAGTCCTCCTGGGCTGGGAATGAGAATGGCATAATTAGCTGGCAGGCCACAGTCGCCAGGCCTCCAGCTCTGGACCACTGTAATCAGAATAATGTGGGAGTTGATTTGTTCTCTCCAAAATGTTCCATTATTGTTAGATTTCCCACTGGCTAGCTTTGGCAATGGCATTTATGTATTCTTCCCACCTGGGGGGGCCTCCCGATCCTTTCTCCTGAAGGGATGCGGCATCTCCCAGCTAGGCTGTAAATGCCTCATTACGGCTCTCAGCTGCACATTTGGTCTTTTGCCTCACTCTGGGTCACATTTCATTTTGGTTTAAATAATGAAACCAGCAGACCGGAGATTAGAGCCGTTAAATGATTTTGCTCCCAGGAAACAGATGCCTGTCCAAGATACAGACTTGGTGGGCCCTGTGCTAGGTAGGGCTAGGGGGAACCAAACTGTGTGGCATGGCTCAGAGACAGGCTTACACCTGAGTCTGAAAGACCAGGAAGGCAGCCACAGGCCACACAGTGGGGAGATGGGCCCTGGGCCCCCCACGTGGGGTGGTAAGCACAAAGCGCCCCTTGACGATCCCTCCCACATTTAAGGTGAGCCTTGTCCAGAGGCAGGTCGGGGATCCCAGCGGTGGAGATAGATGCCTTTGACCCTCATGGGATGGCAGTAATGATCCTTGGCCCCTTGTGCTTTTGAAGTGCTTTCCCATATGTCTCCCTTTGGTCTTTCTAACACTCAGAAATCCACTGGACCACTTTGCCACCGCTACTGCACAGACGAGCGAAAGGTTCAGGGGCTCCTGACCTAACCAACATATCAGAACCTCCTATGGCAAGCCCCGCTTGCAGCCCTGTGATCTTTCCACATGGCCAGCCTTTCCTTTCCCAGGTGGGAAACCAGGAGTCCAGAGGGGTTGACGACAAGCCTGAGGTTACATGCCCATAGGAGCAAAACTCAGACCATTCGCCGTCTTCTGTGCAGGGAACGACTTGACTTCAGTTCCCTTGTGGACAGAGGGACCTGCTCGCTGGGAAACAGCGGCAGACCTCAGGGTCTCCGGGAACTCTCTGAGCCTCAGCTTCCTGATCTGTAAAGTGGAGAAGAAGGGCTGGCCACAGCCGAGGCCCTTGCTGCCCTCCTCTGTCTTGCTGGGACAAGTGCCCCACGTGCTCAGGATAAAACGCACTAGAGGATGTAATGAATGTTGTACTGGAAGGGGGGCGGTTAGCAGGGGGAGGCGGGCGCAGGGAGGGATCACACTTTGCCAGTGCTCCCCAGAGGCAAGAAACTGCTGCCGGTGACTTACAAAACTTGAATGGAGAAAATATGCACCACTGTGGGCTCAGAAGGATGTGACATGAAGCAGATTGCACATCCCATTAAGCAGACTGAAATTAGCACGTGTCGAGAGGCTCAAAACAGGCCGGTGGCTGGAGCCAGACCCAGCTGAGCCGGCAGTTGTGCCCCCAGGAGCAGGGGCAGGTCCCCACTTCCCGGGCGGTCAGCCCTGCTGCAGCCACACAAGAAGCCTGGCTCACTCGGGCCACAGGGAGGTCGTGGCTGCCCCCTGGGGCTGGCCCAGGGCAGAAGGGCTCCCCTCGCTGCCTCCTCCCCCCTCCCCCACCAGCACGGCCATTCCTGGGGCCCGATCCCCTTCTAAGCAGACCCCTGCCTCGCTCGGCCCCCAGCTCCCCTCTGCCTCCGACACCAGCTTCGTCTCTGGAGTCCGAGCAGGGTTTAGCTCAGAAGCCCTGATGTCTCTGGAAGGCGTCTCCTTCCAGCCCATTTCTGTGGACAGAGTTAACGCTGGTGCTCAGCGCCTAGTCCCAGGCAGCCTTGAGTGTCCATGAGCATGGCAGCCGGGCTCCACGGCTGGCACGTCAGTGAGCCTCGTCGATGGCCTGCTCTCCAGGTCTGTGGCTGGAGCGTGCAGCTGGCTGGCAGGCTGAGCGGGTTCAGTCCTCACCGTACTGCTTTCACCTCGTGAAGCCTCAGTCTCCTGACTTGTGAATAAGGCAGTAACCCATTTCCTGATGGGGCTGCTGCCCTCCCTTTCCGCCTGTCACCCCCCTCCAGCCTCGGAGGCCTGAACTCCTTCCTCAGCAATCTGCCAGCCCTGAGCCGGTCAAGGTCACCGAGGCTGAGTTCTGTGATCCTCCCTGCTGTTAACTCGCGGGTGCCATTCAGCACCCCTTCTGCTCCCGCCCTCCCAGAGCTCCCGTTCACTTGGGTCCCAGAGCCCCACGTTCTCCTTCCTTCCCTCTCGCTCCTCTGGGATCTCGTTTCCAAAGCTGTGTGTTGGCCACACCTTTGCTGTGTCTGTCGGCTCGGGCGGGCGCTGCAACAAAATACCAGAGGCTGGGCGTCCTAAACAGCCTGTTTCTCAAGGCTCCGGAAGCTGGAGGTCCAAGGTCAAGGTTCCTGCTGATTCAGATCCTGGTTTATAGACAGCCGGCCACCTTCTCTCTGCGTCCCCACATGGCCTTTCCTCAGTGCATGCACACGGGGACAGGAAAGGCTCTGGTGTCTCTTCTAGAAGGGCACTAATCCTCTCAGAGCAGGGCCCCACCCTGTCACCTTATTTAACTTTGATGACTTTCTGGGAGGCCCCATCTCCAGATGCAGCCACTCTGGGGGACAGGGTTTTGGTGTATGAATTCTGGGGGACATAAACATTCAGTCCATAGCACCACACCTTTAATGGGCGGGCACCCCTCGGGCACTGGCCCTCCCTCCACCATGCAGTGCCCAGTGGAACCCCTGCAATGACAGAAACATTCTCGTCCATGTGGTTCCTGACCGCTAGAAAAGTGGCCGGTGTGAGCGAGGCACTGAGCGTCTCATGTAATTGCAAACGTTTTCGGTGCCAGGGGGCACGTGTGGCTGGCGCTGTGGTCCCGGACAGAACAGTGCCGCACGCTCTCCCCCACAATCCCAATGCAGGGCTTGTGTAAACTGTAGGTATGTGGCCCCCAAATCCCCACTGGTCGCCCTGGCCCCTCGCCTGGGGCCCTGGCCCATCGGTGTGATGGAGGGCTCACCGCATCTCACACACACACAACTCCCATCTCAGACGGGACTCCCGACCTTCCCGCAGACCTCATGTTAGGTAAGAGGTACCACCGTCCCCGCAGTCCTTCCTGCCAGAAACCTGGGGCGGGGGGTGGGGTGCAACTCAACTCCTCCTCTCAGATACCCGAGCCCAGCTGGGCTCACCTCCTCGCACATCTTGAGGCTGTCTGCCTCCCTGCACACCCCAGCCTCCACCTCCGGCTTCCGGGACTGCTCACAGCCCTCCTGCCTCCTCTGAACCAGGCCCCCCACACGCATCTCCTTAAAACCCCCCACCCCACCCGGAGGCACCTGCCTGCAGCGTCTCTCCCCTCCGTTTGTGCCTCCAATTCCTCGGGCTGCCCTGTGCCCTGCACCTTCCCACAGTGGCTCGACAGGAGCCTCCCACCCCCACCCCTGCCCGGTTCCTGGCTCAGCCACAGGTCCCCTCCGCCATCCCCACGGGTCAGCAGGAGGGCAGGAGCGCAAGTGCTGAGCCAGGCTCGGCCTCGTGCCAGCCGCGCCATCCGGGCAAGCACGCGGGGCGTCCGTTGCCATTACCGGTCACCGAGAATAATAATAGTGTCTTCCTGACAGGGATGATTAAATTTAATGGTGATTACACGAGTGAACTCGCGAACACAGACCAGGACAGAGGAAATCTTCGAAAACATTAGCCGTTAGGAACCAGCAGCCCCTCCCCCAAGCATGGGCTTCCTCTTGAGAACCTGTGCCTCCTGGACAGCACTCACCCTCATCACCCTCCCCCCTCCTTCTGGCCTGTGAGCCCCAGAGGGGCCGGCCTGCATTTGCTACTCCCCCCCCCCGCCCCCGAGTTCCCTGCCCTGCAGCCAAGTCCGGTGGGGGGATGGCACCCAAAAAAGTCTGCTCAAGGGATTCGTGAACCTCTCGTGCTTGCTTGCTGCTTTTCTAGAAGAGATCTGCGGGCACCCCTGGGCTGCAGCAAGACCGACAAAGCATGGGCGTGACGGAAGGCCGCCCGTGAGAGCAGGCTGAGGACGTTACTCAGAGCTCCGTGCAGCAGGGGGTCCGCCCCCAGCACCGGACTTGGCCGAGACTCGCAGGACGGCAGGGGCCTGGGGAGCCTCCCGGTGGAAAAAGGGAAAGTTCCAGATAAGCCCAGATGGCACCAGGGAGTCGAGGCACTGGCCAGAAGCAGGCACCCCACGTGATTGGTTGGGGGCGCGCACGGCTTCCTCTGGCTGCTCCAGAGTCGGAGGTGGGGACAAAACTTAGGGAGGCCGCCGGTGACGGATCGAGTCCTGGCCCCTTTGGGCTCATCGTTCCAGGGGTTATTATTTTGCTCCCTGTGTTGTTACTGGAGACAGCAGTCTGGCTTCCCACGGGTCTGACCCACCGCAGGCCGGCGTCCTGGGCAGGTTACCGCTTACCAGGGGCTGGCTTGCTGGCAGGTTGTGGGTTGGGGTTCTGTTTTAGGTCGAGTCTGGCCGTTGTCCGTTTATATATTTAGTCTCTCAACAGAGAGCTCTCCTCCGACCTGCTCCGATAGCCTTCCCGTCTCCACGGACAGGCGGGTGTGCCTCCTTACTGACGGGTTCTTGGGACTTTGTGCTGTTTCAGTGCTTCGCGCGTGGGCTGCAGCCGCAACGGCTGTGTGTGTTGCACAGCTGTGCACCGATGCCGAATCTCAGGCACTGACGTCCCAGAGGTGCCCCCGGCCGGGAATTTCTCAGCAAGGCGCCGAACGCGGTGTCTGCAGGGCTCAGCTGTGCTGTGCAGGGCAGGGGTCCTTCTAGAGAAGGGTGAGCGGGGGAGGAGAGAGGCCGCAAAGCAGGACACGGCCCCCCCAAGCCTGAGCCCCTCCGTAGGGTCCTGACTGCCAACCAACCAGGAGCACTTTCCTTTCCTCTTAACGGAGAATAATTATTGAGACCCAGTTCTCATTTTGTTTTTAAATTCATACTGAAAAGAGTATTAGAAATGAAACATTAATGGAATGTGAAAAAATGAACTCCGCATTCAGCTCCCATTTACCAAATTGCTTCAGTTCATTGCGGGGAAGGGAGACGGGGTTTAACTATGCCCAGAAACTGCACATTTCCACCCTGCACGCATGGCTGGCCCCCGCGAAGTTAAATGGATAAATATTTTATGTACTTTAATTTTCTCATCTATGGGCTTGATGTTCTGAGTCATCTTTTGTTTTATTTTCCTACTTCATAAATGTTAAAAGCGCGTATTATTTTCCTTAAGGAGAACAAAATTCCTGGTTTCTGTTCCATAGCTTTTCCCTGGAACCTGCGAGGTCAGAGATGCCATGACCTCTGGGTCACCCTGCTTTTCCTACCCTCCTGTATTCGTCGGGGTTCTCCACAGAAACAGAACAATAGCGTATCCATGCATGATTTATTACCAACAATGGGCCCACGCAATGACGGAGGCAGCAAATCCCAAGATCTGCAGTCAGCAAGCTGAGGACCCAGGAGAACCGATGGTCTAATATTAGTTCGAGGCTGAAGGCAAGAAAAAACCAATGTCCCAATACAAAGGCAGTCAGGCAGGGGGAGTTTCCCCTTGCTTGAGGGAGTGTCAGCCTTTTTGTTCTATTTAGGCCTTCAACTGATTACAGATGGCCCACCCACATTGGATCGACAGATTCCAATGTTACTCTCATCAGAGACGCCCCCCAGATGCTCCAGAATCATGCCGGACCAAATGCTTAGCCTGTGGCCAGCCGAGCAAACACATAAAATTAATCATCTTGCCTCTTTTGCCCGCCTCTCGTCTCAACCCCTGGCTTGCTCCTGGGCATCGACTATGTGGAATAAGTCTCCTTTCCTACTGCCAACTGGCCTCGTGGTGAGGTGATCAGATTCCCCCTGTCTGTCTTACTTTCTTCTCCCTTGTGGCCATTCTGCCCTGTTCCTCAGCTCCATTTCCTCCCTGAGATCTGGGGCTCGTCAGGGGCATAACATGGCCACAGAGAGCCCACTGCCTTTCACTGGGAAGCCCCCGGTCTCCGCCCTTGTCTTCCCTGCTTCCCACAACTCAAAGCCCCTTCCCGAGGGACGGAGGTCCTGTCTGCTGGTGACATATAGATGTGGCTTCCCTCTAAACGCGACTAGACTGCCCGGGACAGGAGTCCCCTCTGTCCCATCCCAAGATGGCAGGCGTGGGGGAGGTCCTGCCCTAGGTCACCCACACGACCTTCATGAAGCGCTGTCTTCCTCCGGCCCTGAGTTCTGTTTTGCTTGGCAGGAAGCTGCGTGGCCAGAAGACAGCCTCTTGCTGTTACACGTTTCAAAAACAATCGCTCAGAAAGCACTGCGGAAGCTCTATTAAAGGAACTTGAAGATATTAGACGCGCCCGTAATCCCACTGCCCTAGCACAGCTACTATTTTTACTTGGAGTAATAAGGTCTTCATTTAAAATCTCCCCATTAGCGAAACGCATATGCTCTAAAGGAAATGGAAATGTGTGTGCAGCCAAGCAGAATATATTCAGGTCCCAAGTAACCACGATGCTCAACCAAGCAGAACCCCCCGACGGCCCAGGACAACGGACCTGTGGACGTGGAGGGCAGCTGGCTCAGGGTGTCCTGGCCTGGGCACAATCCAGCTGCGGTCCGTGCGGTCCACATGCCCAGACCGGAAGTGGACCAGCCCTTTGGGAAAGGGTCTCCGTTAAGTTCGGAGGCGAAAGGCACTGGCATGTAGTCCCTCAGGAGCAGGATCCCCGAGCCCCCATCTGTAGCCCTCTCATGGGTGGGGACTATAGGCCATGAGCCCCCCCAGGTGTCTACATCCAGGAAGGAGCCTTCCCTCTAGAGCCTCCCCCAACTTCTCGGGCTCCTTTCCTGAGCTTCTGTGGGCTACTCAGGTGCCGTGTCTCCAGACCCAACTCTGAGATGGACCTTTTCCAATTGGTCTTTTGTCCTTAACGTCCAATCCCAACCCGCTGTCCACTGTGACCAGTGTCACCCCTTCAGTGTCCTTTGGCCGTGCCTCCATCCAGCCTTCCACCTCCCCTCCCCTGGAGGCTGGCAAAGCCTCCTGGATGTGAGTCTTAACCCTTCTTCTAACCACTCCCCCTTCAACCCTGAGTTACCCAACCCCCCCCCCCAGCATTCCCCAGCCTTTCCCCCCTCTAGGGAGCATGTGACAGGTGGCATTGCCAGCAAGACATGCTCAAGCGTGTGCTTGGGTTCTAGGCACAGGTGGGACAGGCAGGGCACACGCAGAAGACACATGAAGCGCAATGAATACATGAGCCGGGACGCAGACCGCCATACCCGGCCGCCTGTCACAGCCCGTCACATCCAGTGTGGGCGCTCCCTGTGACAACAGCCCAGGACTCCTCCCCACCTGCTAGAGCTTGGCTCCTCGTTGAGTCCGCTGACAGCCACCCCCCCCCCACCGCAGTGTTGTCCCTCTGCTCTGATGACGCCACACCAGGTGCCCCCCGCTCGCCCAGGGCTGCTTCTGTCCCCGTGCCTTTGCCTAAGCTCTCGATCCTACCCCAAACTCCGCCCCTGAAGCACTGAACCTGTTCCCATCCCAGGTCAGGCGAACTGTCCTCCAGGCCGGGTGCATTCTGCCCTTGCCTTCGTGTCCCAGGGGTGTCCAGGCATACCTGTCTTGGCACCTGCCCTTGGTATGGTATCTATTCTGAGGTATGTTCACCCTGTGTCCCCAGTGCCCAGCAGAGTGTCTGGGACACAACAGCTGCTCGTTAAATGCCTCTTATATGCAGCCAGACTGAGGAGGGTCTCAGTCTTTCCACCCGAGACTGGGGGGCCTGTTGCAAGGGGAGAGGGTGCTGCGGGCAGAACACAGAACTGATGGACCGCAGACCGGAGAACCAACGTGTCTCTGCTCCAGAAGCCACGCTGGCATCTGCCGCCCTGAGTGCTGAGGATGACAAGATAATACAGGTGGAGCACTGGACGCAATGTCTGACACTAAAAGGTTGGACAACAATTAGCTCACGGTGGTCCTTGCAGCTACAGGGCCTCCGGCTGGCTGGCCTGACCTTGCCAATCCCAAGCTCATGCCCACAACCTGTGCTCCTCTTAGTTCCCAGACCTGCTGGAAGGACCCAGGCTCACTGTCTCACTGGTCCCATGGAGGATACAAGGATCTGTCCCCAAGGAGCCTGACCAGACAAGCCTTGCCCCTCCCTTGGAAACATGGGAAACTACACAACCCCCCCCCCAATAAAGCCATGGCCCCAGGGGTCCTCACAGGACACATGCTCACACCCAGGAGCTCAGGTCCTGCAGAGCGGCTGATGAAACCCTGCGGTCTGCCAACGCCCTGCCTTGCTTCGTGTCTGCCTGGCTGTGGTGGTCACCTCCATGGGCTGCTCAGATCTGCTCAGACCCTCATCATATCCCCTTGTGTATACCCCAGCACCGGCAAGCTTTGCTTCCACAGCCCCAGGCCTGAGACTCTCTCCGGGGGACTGGCCCCTCTCCACCCTGCTGGGGAGGGAACAATCCCCACCCTAGGATCCTGAGATGGCCAGACACGGGACCCTGACATTGGACAGGTGAGGTGGACAGCTTATTAGTCACCTACTCACAGCCCAGGGGAGGGGGTTTCTGCCCCACGAGGAGCCAGAGGGGGGCTGCACTCAGGTACAGAGTGAACCAGTGGGAGCCGTGGGAAGCTGAGGGCAGGGTGGTCCCAGCCTCGCACAGAAGCGTGTGATGGGCTTGTTTGAATAATTCTGAGGGCTGGCGGGAAACTGAAGCCCAGCACTTGGAGGCACGCAGGTGCTGGGCCTGTCCCCTGACAAGGGAGCTCGTCTGGCTGGGGAATCTCCTCCCTGAGAGTGGAGTGGGCGAGAGGAGTTTGTATCAGACCGTTCAAGGCTCGTCCAGTCTCCGAGGTCAGAGTGGCCGTACACAGACTGTTGGGGCAGCCTCACCTGCAAGGTCAGAGAGAGGAATATCAGGGAGCTTATGCTCTCCCTCTCCAAGCCCCCCAAGTCCATGTGGGCCCTGGTCAAGGGCTGGCTGGTGCAGGAACACAGAGCCCAGCTCTCCTGCTTCCAGCTGGACACAATCAGGGGCAGAGCATGGGCCCCAGGGCTCCCTGCAGGGCCAGGATGAGGCTGGGACTTTGCCCACCTCCCTCACTAGTTGTCCCAAAAGATCCAAGTGCTTGTCTCAGGCTCTGCTTTGGGAGAGTGACCCCAGACAGCACGTGATCCTTTCCCGAGGATTTGTCATCTGCCGAGCACTTTTACAGCTTCCTTGCATTTGATTCTCAAACTAGACCTGTGAAATGGGCACAGAGAGATCACTTACCTAATTCTGCAGATGACAAAACCGAGAGAAACGTGGGGTCTTCCCGAAGCCCCACAGGTGACAGGGGCAGGATCATGCTTGCCACTCACATCCGAACCGCGCCTCCAACGTGAGGCGAGTATGTACGATGCAGCATCAGAGGGAGTCCTCACCCTCCGACCCCAGGCTCTCCAGCCACCTCCCTGCCCACCTGAGTCCCAGCGTGAACGCCGCCCATCACCAACTTCTTCCCTGGTCCCCCTACAGCTGTCCTCTGGTCCAGCTCTGTCACATCATCCCATCAGTCTCCCTTTGGAGCTATCACGCTGACATTTTCTTTTCAACTTGGTTTCTGCTCCCGTCCACCAGGAGGCTGTAAGCTGTGCACAGGCAGAAACTCATTTCTCTGGTTCACTCGTCAACAGATCATGGAGCGGGAGGCGGGCGCAGAGCGTTCAGTGAATATCTGTCGAATGACTACAAGAATGAATCTCGTGAAGCCAGTGGATTACTGCCTGAGGACACCGCGGTTACAGCATAATTGCCACGCAGCCTTCTCTGGGGGCCATCCCTTCATCCGGAGAAATGCATGCGCCTCCAGGGAGGAGAGAGAAACACCCCGTAGAGTAATCATCTGACCACATCTTGCCACGTCACTGTCACCTCCTTCCAAAGGGCCGGGTGTCAGTGGCTTGCAGTGTGGCTCTGCTGCACAGATGCGAAGGAAGATACTCAGGCGGCCTGGAAGATGGGCAGCGTGGCCACGGGGAAGGTGATGGATGTTCAGTGGTGGCCCTCTTAGCCGTAACACGAGGGAAAGACTTTCACCTTGGGAACAATAAAGATAATCATACTTCAAATGTATTTATCACCCTTCCTCTAAGAAGGGCAAAGTTGGGGATAAAATGGTCTGTGTGAAGTAGAATAATGAAGAAAAGGTTGTAGAAGGCGCCGGTGTCATAAATGTTCATCTTAGATGGAACAAATTAACATGGCATTTCGGTTGCAGTTAACCATCTGTTCGCTTGAGGAGTGATTGATCTCCCTTAACGGGTCCTCGTCCGTCTTCCGGGCGATCCCCCTGGTTTGGCCTTGGCTGGACTCGCTCTTCGGCTCTCGCCATCCCCATCCCCCACCTTTGCAGGACACTTCCGTTACTACGTTCATTCCCACCACCCAGCCGGAAACAGCCTGAGTAAACGCTTTTAAAAACAAGAAACTCACCCTTTTCTAATTAGATCATTTGAAATCAGGCCAAATTGGGATGTAACTATTTTTACATGCCTTGTCATTATTCTTTGCTTGAAAAATTATTAACAGAACTAGTACCTTGGCAGCAAAGGGCGGTATTTATTCCCCCGTTAAATCTACAACAATTCTACCTTACTAAAAATAAAAGGGAAAATGAATAGATTTTAAAACGCTCTTTTGCCTTTCTCAGGTAACTAATATTCACATCAAGATAAATGCATGGAGAGGCGGCCATGGCTCACAAGCCCTGTTCCCCTTGGACAACCCCACATGCCCCTCCTTTCGCCAACCTCACCCCTACCCCAGCTCACTCGTGGGTTCATCTCTGATACCCTCTCAGCTCGATTTCCCAAGATGTGCATTTCCCTACAGCATTTCACACTCCCCTATTTAATGAGGATGTTTCAAATGTTGGTGAGTATTTGGATACAGCTCCATAATCATGTACTGAGAACCTACCTAATGCAAGATTTGGGACGAGTGTTGGGGACATAAACATGAACGCATTTGGTCCTTTCCTGCAAAAGCTAATATCCTGATGGGCAAGGCCAAATCTTTCCAAAATACTACAGGAGCCCTAAATCAGAGGTTTGGATGGAGGCATGGGACCCTCCTGTTCCTATGACTGAGGGGTCAGCCTCTCCGTCCTTCTAAATAACAGGAGAAATGATGAGAGACCACTGTATCCCTTCAAAGAGACAAGGGACAAACACTAGGAGAACAATTCAAAAGCACATCCCATACCTGAGATGTGTCCGAAATGGTTGGCCCAGGGGAGGCAAAAGTGTTCCAACATGGCGCTGGGCTTCCAGGAGCTCCCAAGGAGTCAGACGGTGAGGGTGAAGTTACATTAGTGAGGCCGCCTCACTGCACCACCCTCTTCCCCTGCCCCAGCCCCCACCCCCTGTACCACCTCCATCTACCCCCCTGCAACAGCCCCACCTCCACCAGGGCCTATGAGCTCAGATGCAGGCTGTGTGTGGTTAGGAAGCAAAATATGGTCTGCATGTTGGGTTTTTACTCTTTTCCATGCAAGGACTTTAAAGGGCCAACAAACAAAACCTCCTTCCCTGAGCCAGAGCTTGGATGAAGTCTACTGAGAGAGACAGCAATCAGGCAGATATCGCTGTTGAAAGCTGGAAAACCAAGCTTGCTCCAAGGCCACAGTGAGGAAGCACCTATTCTGCGAGGTAACTGCAGCCCCACCCATACGGAGTCCCCCAGTAGAGTGAGAGGGAAGACCAGGGCACACCTAGCAGGCCTCCCAGGCAGAGGGGAAGGGGAGGGAAGGGAAGGAAAAGGGAGGGGAGGGGAGGGGAGGGGAGGGGAGGG
>NW_026057585.1:102146068-102371372 GCF_023721935.1 Panthera uncia
TGTGAAGGGGAGAGGAGGGGAGGGAAGGGAAGGGAAGGGAAGGTGAATGTGAAGGGGAGGGGAGGGGAGGGAAGGGAAGGTGAAGGTGAAGGGGAGGGGAGGGGAGGGGAGGGAAGGGAATGGAAGGGAAGTGAAGGGAAGGGAAGGGAAGGTGAATGTGAAGGGGAGGGGAGGGGAGGGGAGGGGAGGGAAGGGAAGGGAAGGGAAGGTGAAGGTGAAGGTGAAGGTGAAGGGGAGGGGAGGGGAGGGAAGGGAAGGGGAAGGGAAGGGAAGGGAAGGTGAAGGGAAGGGAGGGGAGGGGAGGGGAGGGGAGGGGAGGGAAGGTGAAGGGAAGGGAAGGTGAAGGTGAAGGTGAAGGTGAAGGTGAAGGGAAGGTGAAGCTGCACACACCCTTCTGCTGCCCCTCCTCCCACCATCTTCCCCCCCTTTCAGGGCAGAACAATGGAATGACTCGTCTCTGCAGAATCAAGAAGCTTCTGCAGACATACTCCACGCTCAGACAGACACATGCGCAGGCACACGTACACATAAGAAGCCTGGGCACTGTAGGAGCCCCGAACTTTGTGGGCCAATGGGAAACCTTCCCTGAGGCCAAACGGGACAGGTCCCTGTTACATGGTCCCCACTGAAAATTGACTTCTTCTGGGTGGCTCAGATGGCACCTGTAAATCAATAGCCATTTTACTGTTACTGCTCCCTGTAGAATGAGAGCTCCATGGGAGGGGGGCTTCCTGCTGTCCACCCACAGCAACCCCAGAACCCTGCACAGTGGCAGGTCTCCCACGGTGGGCAACTTGCCCAGCTCACCTGGAACCCTCCCACCTTAGCTCTGAACATCTCATGTCCCAGAAAACCCCTCGCCTCTGAACCCACCAGGAAGATCAATCTCCAATAGGTCATCAATGAATACTTGCTGTCTGGTTGAATTCATGCTTAGGGGACTGTGCCCCTGCTCTAGAGATGTTGACAAGGAAACATGAACAGGAAACTCAGTGACAGCAGCACCTGTGAGGGGGTGAGTCCCTGTCCACTTAACTTCCCACAGCGGAGCCTTGAATCGTCATACACAGTTGTGCTGAGGATCCTCTTTCCACTTGATGGTAGGCCCCCCAATCTGGCTCTGTTGTTTTGGGGAGGGGCCTGGGGCCTGCAGACCAAAGCCCTGAGGTTGCAGAAAATTTCTGGGCAATTAACACCATCCATTCTCTATCCTCAGCAGATGAGAGAGCGATCATAGAGAAAAATGATGTGGGAAGAACCAACGTTGTGGGCTTTATTAGAGTCAAAGTCTTCCATGTAATGTGGACTAGTGGACCAGCCCGGACATGCAGAATTATTTCTAATTCAGTTTCAAAAGTTGATTTGCCTGAATGAGAAGCTCTGCCCATCTTCAGAGTGCTGACACATGAAACTCCGTGGTTTCCGCGGTTTCTCCGTGCAGAAACTAGGTTTCTGCAGACATTCATGGGTATTCGTGGGCACCGGTGGGCACTTACAGGTGCCCACGGCATATCAGACCTGGTAGAGGCTAAGGAGAGGCAGGGTTCCTTGAGGATCCTAAGGAAGTCTTGGCCACAGTCCCAGATTTCGTAAGTCTTCAGGAGATCTTACCGATCACACAGCAAAGAAGTGGCTTGAGAATTTTTACCAAGTGTGCTTCCAGCAGACAACAGGACACATGCCCATGTGCACCCCAGTGGCCTTCGGGGGCGGTCACATGGAAAGGGAGCTCAGGATGATGTGGGTGCAGCTAGGCTTTAAAGAAAGGAAAAGTGCCAAGTGAAAGAGGAGTTTCCAGGTGGGAGAAGCTGCTGCAACAGAAGCCCAGAGAGTGCAGCACAGTGGCAGGTGGAGGCTTGGGGAAGGAACAGCAGCTGGACAGAACAAAGGACGGAGTGGAAGGATGGGGATGGGGGGGGGTCCAGTCCCTCACAAGCCCGGCCTCACCGTCCCACCCCCAGGCTCAGGCCTGTTGCCCCCACAGTACAGCCTGGGTGGCACTCACTGGGCCTTCCTTCCTGCCCCAAGTGGCAGACCCTCCTTTGGGGCTGGAGTTTGGGGGACCAATGAGGAGCATGGTGTGGAGCCAAGTGGGACGGTGGGACTGAGCGACTCCAGCTGGTTGGAAAGAAGATTAGACATGGCGCCACGTGGACCCTCCTGCAATTCCATCCACCCAGTCTGGCCCAGGATCCACAGCCCAGGGTTTGTTTGCCCAGCACATTCTCTGTGTGGTCAAGCAGCAGAAGGACCTCCTGAAAGAGAAGGAATCCGGACGGGGCCTCAGCTCCCCCCTTACTTCCCAGGACATCAGGCTGAGCCCTGAGTTAGGGTGAAAGTGCAGCCCCTCTCTGCACTTCCCACCTGCACCACACGTGGATTGGGTAAGGAGAGAATAAGGTGGCCAAAAATACCCACCACAAACCAGGTGGCTCAAAACAACAGAACTTCATTCTCTCCCAGTTCAGACCAGGAGTCTGAGATCCTGGTGTGGGCAGGGTTGGCCCCGCCTGGGGGCCCCGAGGGAGAGTCTGCTCCAGGCCTCTCGCAGCATCTGGGGGTTTGCTGGCCATCCTTGACATTTCTCAGCTACAGACACCACACCCCCATCTCTGGCCCCAGGTCACATAACCTGCTCTGTGTTTCTCCCCTACTTCTCAGGACATTGTTCACTGGATTAGAGCCCACCCTAAACCAGTATGATTTCATCTTGAGATCCTTAACTAATTTTATCTTCAAAGACCCTATTTCCAAATAAAGTCACATTCAGAGGTTCCCATTAAGCATGGATTTTGAGGAGACAAAATTCCACCCATTTTAGGGGCCCCCAACACTCTGGACCCCTTATCTCTGGTGCCTCATCAACCTCTCTCTCCCTAGGGGATCATTCCCATCTGCCTACAAACCTGCCTTAAAAGCTTTGTCCTAAAATAGTGATCACAAAACTACAAAACCCTTGACTGCCTATCTGTCTCACTATAGCCTTGCTCTCCCTCTCTTTTTAGTAAAGCTCCCCATTTCCTGTGGTCCCCACCACCTTGTCCACAGCCTCACCTTCTCCCTCCCTGGCCACCCCAGTGAGCGCACATCAACACAGCACCTTGAAAAGGCTCTCAGCAGGTTCATCAACCACGTACACAACGTCAACTCTGTCTGCTCATTTTACTCAACCTCTTGACACAATTTGACACAGCTGAGAGACCAAATACGCAAACAGACAACGGCCAGAGTACATATGATAGCAGAGCCCTGACCCACCGGCTCGGCAGTGGCCAGCCTAGAAGCTGAACCATAAACCCTACTGCCATCAGCAGCTTCCCCACTTTGTACCCCCTCTTCCAACC
This sequence comes from Panthera uncia, assembly GCF_023721935.1. NCBI lineage: Eukaryota > Metazoa > Chordata > Mammalia > Carnivora > Felidae > Panthera > Panthera uncia. The sequence goes on from NW_026057585.1 coordinate 102,149,413, forward strand.
CAGCGCCAAACAGAGAAAGCCAAATGTGTTCCCCAAACTAATAACACAGGATGCCCTGCTCCAGGCCAACAGCCTCCATAAGGGCTCACCTGGAGCCTTTGTCTCTGTGAGCTCTGCCACTCCTCTGCCTGAACCTTCAGAAAGCAACGTCTGAGTAAATACCTTCTATGTGTTCTCACTGGGTGGTCTTTGTTTCCACTCAGTGGAGAGCCTTTCATTTATGAGATAATTCCTTCTTTGAGTGTGCAAAGTCCCACATGCTTGACTTTCCATAACTCACCTGCTGCCCAGGAGAAGTCCCCTTTGCTGAATTCTCCTCAGCTCCTCCACATTTCAATACTCTGAATGCAGCCCTTGTCTCTCTATGCACTGTCTGCTTTGATAGTCTCATCCATTCATAGGATGACATTTCTATAAGCCAGCCTGACCTACCCTCAGCTATAGAGTCACACGGCTTCCTCCTTTTCCCCAGGATGCATGCATTTGAATGTCAGACAGAAGTCCTAAACCTTCACGGTTGCATTAGCCAACAGTGCCCACAGTAATGCTGTATACGTAGCAAACTGCCTTCAGACTCTGAGGTTCACAGCCATCTGTGTGCATTCTCATGCTCCCAGATTCCTAGGTTGACTTGTTTGACTGGAATTAGGTGGTCTCTCTGCTTCTCTACTTCATGCAGCTGGATGGACCCCAGGCTTTGGGGTAAGTGAAGTTCAACCACACGTGTTCATCCCAAGTCCTTGGCTGTGAGGGAAGCTCTTCTCATGGGTATGCCTAGAACACAAGAGGCCAATCCACACCAGCACATTTAAGCCCTCAGCTTGTGTTGTGTCAGCCACTTTCCTTCAGTCAAATAAGCCTCATGGCCAAGCCTAATTGGATACCCTCTATTCACAGTGAAGGCAAGAGAAGCAAATATTTCCCAAGCAATAATCCAGAAAGCAAAGACATAATGATTGGTAAACTGTCTTGATGTCCAGAAAATATAACTGTATGTGGAGAATCCAAAGTCATACATAAATTACTAAAATTAATAAGTGAATTTAGCAAAGTTGCAGGATATAAGATTAATATACAAAGTAAATGCTATTTCTATGAACTTAACAACAAACAATTGAAAATTAGGTAAAAATACCCTCTACAATAGCATTAAACTTAACAAAAGATGGGTGGGACTTGTACATTTGAAACCATTGGTGACAGAAATTAAAGAAGGTCTAAATAAATGGAGAGATGTCACAGATTAGAAGGTCACAAATTATATTGCTAAGCATCCATTTATCTGTGGATTTAATGTGATTCTAATCAAATTCGCAGCAGGCTTTTTGGTAGAAATTGACAATCTGGTTTTAAATTTTGTATGGAAAATTTTAAATGCCAAGGTCAAATCACCAATGTGTTCTTGAAAAAAGAATAAAGTTGGAGGATTTATTCAAAGACATACTGTAAAGTTACAGTAACTAAGACAGTGTGGTATTGGCAACAAAATAAGAAGAAAATAGATCAACAGAACATAGCAGTGAATCAAGAAATGTGTAGCCTGTGTGTGTGTAGATAGATGTATATGTGTATGTATGTGTATATGTAAATGTATGTGTGTGCATATGTGTGTGTACTAATTTTTTAAAAGGTACCACACAATTCATTGGCAAAGGAACACGTTCTCAATAAATTTTACCAACATAAGCAGATATCCACATAGAAATGAGAATAATTGACTCCCATCTGATATCATACACAGAAATTAACTTGAGATGGGCCATAAACTTAAATGTAAAAGCTCAAATTGTGAAACTTCTAGGAGAAAACATGGGAGAAGATCTTTATAGTTTGGGTGCACAAAATTCCTTCAGGACACAAAATTACACTACCCACTAACAACAACAAAAACTAACTCTGATTTTTTTTTTTTAATCTAGGCCTTCCATTCATCAAAGGTCACTATTAAGAAAATGGAAAAATGAGCCCCACACTGAGAAAGAATCTTTCCAACACGTATGTCAGACAAAGAATGCAGACTTGGGATTTGTAAAGGACTCTGACAAATCAAGAATAAAGAGAGATGACTCCCGTCCAAATGTGTTAGATACCAGAACAAACAAAATAACCAAATGTATCATGAGCACAGGAAAAGTTGCTCGATATCACAGCCACCGGGGCACTGCAAATCACAACCACCATGAAGAACCCTACACATTCACCAGAATGGCCACAGTCATGATGCCTATCAGCCACAAGTGGTGGTGAGGGTGCCTCAACTGGAGAACATACCCATTTTTGGTGGGCATATCAAATGTTCAGACCACTTTGGAAAACTCCTCCACAGTTTCTTATATGACTCAACATACTCAATTCAGACCCAGCATCCCTACTCCCAGGCATAGCCAAGACCCATGAGTGCACATGTCCATCAAAAGACTTGTAAAAGAACCTATGTTCACAGCAGCTTGATTCATAATAGCAAAACCCTGGAAAGAACCCACATGATGCTCATCAGTGAGATAATAGATGAGCAGACGGTAGTATATCCATTCAAGGAATTCAACTCAGGACAAAAAAAAAAAAGAGAGAGAGAGAACAAATTGCTGATGCATACAGCAACTTGGATGAATCTCAAAACCATTACATGGAATGAAGGAAAGCTAGCCGCAACTGAGTACAAACTGTGGTTCCATTCATATGAAGTTCAAGAGCAAACAAAACGAATCCGTAGTGATGGAAGTCTGATCAGTAGTTGCCTGCAGGGGTTGGGAGGCAAGGTTGACTGCAAAAGGGCAGGAGGAGTCTTTCTGAGGTGATGAAAATGTTCTATATCTTGATTCGGGTAAGATGCAATTGTCAAAATCCAACTAACATTTTATGCACATTTTATGGTAGGCAGATTATGCCTCAATAAAGCACTGCTAAAATGACTTTAAACTTGGTGGTGATATGCAAAAAAAAAAAAAAAAGAAAAGGAAAGAAAGAAAGAAAGAAAGAAAGAAAGACAAAGAAACAAAGAGACAAAGAAAAAGAACTCAGGAAGGAATCATGGCAGCATGGAAGCTATTCCCTCCTTGAGCAATGAAACATTTTCGTAGCATGGTGTTAGGTGTCTCTCGTGCATTACCTCATTTAGCACTCACCCTAATCCCATGAGGCAGAAACTTTTTCCTGGGCCTGGAGAGGTTTGGCGACTTTCCTCAGGTGCAAAATGGCAGAGCCAAAATATCAGGCAGGCATCCTACACATAGAGTCCTTGGTCCTACATTCTCTCCCATATTCTGGTGCTCTCTATTTATTTGTGTAAAGCTTATAACCAAGGAAGGTTGCCATTATTATCCCATTCTCAAAGCAGGACAAGAGACTCAGAGAGTGAAGGGGTGAACCCAAGCCATGGGAGGGCTTTTACTAACACCACCATGCGTGGCTTCAGCCACACACGATAGGACTACTTGCTACCCAGCTCCTGGCTGCCATCCCAAAGACTGTGACTCCCAGGAACAGCCTTGACTGCTGGATGCAAACAGGAAAAACCTCAGAAGTTTTGAGGGGGCAGAATGTATCAGGGATCCCCAATATAGAAAAGGTTATTTTCTGTGCAGCAACATTGCAGACATAACAGCTTCTAAGTAGCACCAGAAGCTTGCAGGTTATGCACTTACCTCTGGAGCCATTGGTCATCTAAGTGTTGGACGTTGAGCTCCTGCAGGGCTCCCTCTCCAGACTGGGAGCTCCAGCACATCCGTGCTGCAGGGACCTAGGCAGCCTCCAGCAAATGTTCCCTGGAGGAATGCACGACCATGAGTATTAATGCTCCTTGTGGCTAGAGTGTCCAATCTGCTCTCATCTCAGAGGGACCAGTAGTTCTGAGCCCCCCCAGGGGGCAGGTAGCTTCCCACCTGGGCATGCAGCTGAACCACAGGGGCAGGAGAGGAGCTGCAGGGAAGCTGGGAGGCTGGGAGGCATCTGGAAGGGTGGGTTTCACAAGGGAGACAACAGCTGGCCCAGCTGCAAAGGTGAATTGAGACAGAAGTGCAGTAGGGATGCCATGAAGGATAAATGGAATGGTGCATCTGTGTTCTTGTCAGGATGCATCCTCCAGCTGGGCTGGCTGCACGTCTCACCTGGGGCCCCAGCCAGAGGCCATCTGAGATTTGCCCAGGCAGCACCAATATCTCCTTCCCACTCTGGGATGGGCCACAGGGCAAGGCCAAGACCAAGGCTCCTTGGACACCCCCACCCACAGCTCCCTCTACCCACAAGTTGATTGAGAGGAAATGGCCTGGCCTGTGGAGTCTCAAAGGACACTTCTTCTATTCCTTGTTCAGGACAGCTTTGACATGCAGACTCATGGGGATGCTCAGGGACAGGGAACAGTGTGGATACCAATTCTTGAGGAGCCTTTGAATCTCATTTGGTCTATGAGAAGATAGTAGCCCTGGCCAGGTCCTAGCTGGGGGCTGTAAATCAGAACAGGATGCAAGGTTAGGGGTAGCAGTGTTCAGCTGATGAACATGTTCTATGATATGGCACTTGAGCACTCCATCAATGGCTAGTGAGCAGGGGATTTAACTGATCGTTTAATTTCATTAATCCAATTTTCGATTTGCATGGCCATATGTGGCTACTGGCCACCATGTTGGATGAATTCCCTGGACCCTGGAATATTCACAAATGCTGCTGAGTGACCCCTCCTCTCAAGGGCTTTGACTTTGCCCATGGTCTCTGCTTTTCAGCCCAGGAGGACAACAGGCTGGTTTTGAAGAAGTACAAGAACAAAAACCAAGTCTGGTCCCCTAGTGTGGTCACGGAGGTCTAGCTCCAAACGTCTCTGAGAAGCTGACCCTAGGGTTGTGTTGGGGAGGGGGCTGTGGTGCCTTAGACAGGCCACCCAACCTCCATCCAGAGCGCCCTGTGCAGGCCTGGAAACCTGGGGCCCAGAGGGATGATGACATCCCTAGTTTCTGTAGTAAAAAGCAAGGAGTAAAATGCTGGATCCAGTCCTTCCCAGCCTCCCAGCTGAGGCCAAGAGGTGGCAGTGAGGGCTGGACCAAACCTGAGATCCTTGCAGAGAGGCCTCTAAAACAAGTCCCACAGGGGAGCCTACGAACCTGGGATGGGTCTGAACCCATCCAGGGCATGAACACCAGGCTTTGGCTGTGTGACAAAGACCAATGGCAGTGGCGCTGCAAGGGTGCCCACTCTCTAGTGTGAACGTCCCCAGAAAGTGAGCAGGTGGCCTCACCAAGGAGCTGCCCCTCCTTCCTGCCTACAGATTCATCCCTTGAGGACTCAGAGTCTGCAGGACGCACCCTGCCTTTTCTCTCACCAGATACCACAGGACCTGCAGCTATGACGGCAGAACAGGCTTTGTCTTTAGGGACCCCTTTTCAACCGAAATTTTCAATGACCTCTAAATGGCTTCCTTGTTCTCTCCATCAAACATTCCTCTGGACAGACACAGACTCAGGAGAAGAAAATTTACTACAACATCCCCTCTGTTGCTGCCTTTTCCCCAAGCCCAGTCCTCTTGCCAATGGGGAGACAGGACGATTTTTTTCAAATTCAGGAAAGTCTCCAAAATCCTGGCATTGTATTCACAGAGCAGTTGGGGCAAGGGTGGTCCCCTCCAAGTTTACCCAATGTGCTCTTTGCAGCTCAGCATCCTGCCTCTGTTAAAAGGGCCCGGAGGAAGAGCAGCTTTGATCCATTATTCATGCCCCAGAGATGGGACTCCAGTTCGAAGCAGGAGAGACACAGACTTTGAAATGGTCATGCACCAGCTTGGCCCTCTGGGGAGGAAGTTCAGGCTGGTTGGGCTGAGTCACACTGGGGAAAAGAAATGTCAAGGTGGCTGCCAGCCTGGAGAGGGAATACAACAGCTTTGGTGACAGTAGAGAGGGCTCAGATCCAGCTGACTGTCCCTCTCTCTGCTTTGAAATGTCCAAATTATGGCCATCCCTGCAGAAGAAACACCAGCAATGTCTCTGCAGATTCCCCCCCTGACACATTAATTTTGATGAGTGAATTTTATTCTGCATCCTTTTTCTGCCCCAGACCCTTTTCTCCTCCAGAGCCACATCCTGATTCCAGCTCCAAGCCCAAAGTTAGCCTCCATTAAGGGCAATCTGTGCATGGGTATTTCCTTTTACCCAAATAAACACTCCTGGTTCACATCACCTCCTCAGTCATGTGCTGGTGGATATTCCTCATCTCTGCACTTGAGACAGGACAGCAGCCTCGGTGACGGAGAGCCCTGGGGCTATGGTGGGCTCCCCAGCTCAACAGAGGCTACAGAGAAAGAGCTTCTCCTTGTAAATGATCCTGCAGTCCCAGTGACACCCAAGGCCCTGTATTAGCAACTATTCAGCAGAGCCCATGGGGGTGAGAGGGGAAAAGCATTAGGCACAACCCAGAAGGGAGCGTGGAATCTGGGAAGAGGGCACAGATCAGGAAGGGAGGACACACAGGGTGGCTTAGCATCCTTCTGTCTGCATGGAGGTGCTTGGAAGCCTTGGGGAGTTTATGCCACAAAGGAAACAAAAGCTCACCACCCCTGAAGGGGATGCTTCCTCCTCTGGGACCCTGGGAGTGGGTCGAGGTGTGCTGATCCTTGGCCTCCCGTCAGGAAAATCTCTGTGTTCAGAAGCTCCCACCTGGGGGGACCTCACGTGGATGAGCAGAATATTTTGAGCTCTGGAGAAGGAAGGGCATATACCAGCTCAGTGAACTTAGTAAAGAAGAACCTCCCACACCCTACGCACCACACTGCTGTGCCATGCCTTCATTGCTTGGGAACTGAGCCCAGTGCAGATGGGGAGGGGAACCCACTGTTCCCCATGGCACGTGTGCTGACAGTTAAGCAAAAGGTAGGGGGAGGATGTTTAAGTACTGAGCTGATAATGTGTGCAATCAGTCCACCCAGACAGAAGAGTAGGAGAAAGGCACTGCACTTGAGGAAGGAAACTGTGTTTGCTGGTCTCGAATTGTGATGCTAAGGTGGTCTTCGAGAGGGAGAAAGGTCAGCTAAGAATTAATGGACCGCAAGAAGCCCAGAAAAGCCTGTGCATGAAGAAGAAGTCAAGGCTGCAGCCCTTGGGTTAAATGGAAACCCAGCAGAAATAGGTCAGGAGGGAGGAGCACAAGTGTACGTGGGGGAGAAATAAACACTCACGCTGGGTAATGCACAGCCTCCCCAGCCAGTCCGTAGCCTCAGCAGCCACTGCACCCTGACCGCCACCCTGCATTCTGCAAAGAGCAGGGGGGCACCCTCCACCCTGGGCCAGGGACTGGCTGCGGCAACTGAACCTTGCTGCAGGTGTTACAGTCCCCCTAACTTGTGAAGGGCAGCAGAACAGGCAACCCCAAAATATGCCACTTTGGCATAAGGATTATTCTGAGCTGAAGACAATTGAGAAGAAGCAGGTACAAGATAAACTCCCTGCCCTCTCTCTGTCTGCCCAGAAGCAGGACATAAATTTGTGAAGGCGTCCCCCTCCCCTCTCTACCAGGAGGAGCAGAAGTTAATCACCGGCACAGAGTAATCACTGGAGACAATGCCAGACCCTGATCAGCACCAGAGACAGCACCAGAAGCAGCTACACAACCAACCTCACTACAATTCCTTGTCCACCATTATCCCCCATGCACTGGCCTTCCCACAATTTGCCATGCTAGAGACTGAAAGCCCTCTTGATTTTTCTTGTCACTGCTCAACAAATCTGTTGTTCTTTGTTAACATGCTCTATAAGCCTGAGTTCTAACCATGCCTTTGAGTTATTCTCCCCGAGGTTTTCCATGTGTGTGTAGGATCCACATGTTATTAAACTTCTGTTTTTTCTCTGCTTATTCTGTCTTCGTCAGTGTAATTTGCGGGTCCCCAGCAATGAACCTGAGGTGGGTAGATGGGAAAAAAATTTTTTTCCTCCCAGGTACTTGCTGCCAGCTGTTTTCACCATCTAGCCTAAAATTCAGTTCTGTCCAGTGGTGACTCCATGATTCTGGGCCAGGCACTATGCTGAGCCCCAGGGCATAAGAAATAATTTAACATGGACTATATGCCTCATGTTCAGACCTCACAGCCTGTCAGGGGAGAAAGACAACTAAAGTGTATGAGCAATGATGGGGCTGCAGGGTGGGGTGAACCCAGCCCCTGTGAAGGACAGGACACACATGTGGACCTGAGCTTGGCTTCTCATTGAGTCTCCAGGAGCCTCTGCTTACCCACCTGTAATGGGACTGTAATATGTACCTCATAACACATTGAAGGTCCCAGTGCCTGGCAAAGAGTAAGCATTTGTATTAGTCAGGGCGGGCTGGGTTGAGCTGTGTAACAAACAAACCAAAAGTCTCAGTGGCGTCAACTACAAAGATTTATTTCACACCATTTGTTCACTGCAAGTCCACTGGGTAGGGGTCCTGCTCTGCCAACAGAATAGCCACTCTCTAGGATGCTGCTAGCCACTGTGACCAAGGGAAGCAGAGAGCAAGTAAATCACACACGGGCTCTTCAAGTTTCCCCCTGGAGCTAAGCCATGTCCCCTCCACTCACACACTACTGGCCAAAGTCACATGGCCACACCATACTCCAATGAGGCAGGGAAGCACAATCAGCACATGGCATAGGAGGTGCAGGGGGCAGTGTAAGTGGGAGGTACCAGCCCTGTACTTAGAGGTGGGGCTGGCAGCATTGCTGATGGGGGTGGGGGGGTGGCTGGCTTTCAGGGATGTCACCTTGAATGCAGACAGAGGTCCGGCCATGTGGCCATCCTTTCAACAAATGCCCTTGAGGGTCTGCTCAGTGCCAGGCACTGGTGGAAGCTGGGATAATAGCCATGGACAAGCGAACGACACAGCAATCCTGTTCTCACGGGCAGCTCAGGTTCTGGCTGAGGATATACATGATACGCGTTCCACGTACTTGGACTATATAGGGCAGCACAGTCCAGCAGGACTTCCTGGGACAATGGAAACACTCTCTACCTGTGTTGCACATTTGGCCGCAGAGCACCTGAAATGTGGCCAGTGGACAGAGGAACTAGAATTGCTTGTTATATTCAAGTGTAACTCACTTAAATTTAAGTAGGCACATGGGACCAGTGGCCACCATGCTGGATGGCACAGATAGAGAGTACATGTGAAGCAGGGCACAAGGCTTGTGGGTGGTCTAAGCAGTGTTGTGGTTGGAGTGCAGGGCCCAAGGAAGGGGCGATTAAATAGGGACCCAGAGGCAGTAAAGAGCAGACCATGTAGATATCGGTATAAAGAGCACTCCAGGCAGAGGGAAGGTGAGCGAGTGCAAAGGCCCTGAGGCAGGAGTATAGCTGACATACTCAAGTAAGAGTGCAGAGGCCAATGAGGAGCAGCGGGAAGGAATAAGGCATGGTAGGCAGGGAGGGCACAGGGAAAGGGGCTGTGCTCAGCTGAATGATGTCTCCCAGGGACGTCCCTCTCCTGTGACTATGTTCCTTACTTGGTGAAAGAGGTTGGCAGATGTGATTAGATTAAAGGGTTTGGGGATGGGGAGATCTCCTGGATTATGCAGGTGGTCTCAGCGGAGTAACAAGGGTCCTCGTAAGAGGGAGGCGGGGGGGGGGGGCAGCATCGGAGAAGTAGAAGGTGGGCAGGGAGATTGGAAGATGGTGGAGGGGCTGCAAACCAAGGAATGCAGGTGCCTGTACAAACTGGGCTCTCGCCTAGAGCTTCCAGAAGGAACCAAGCCTGCCACACCTCGATGGTAGCACTTCTGACCCCAGCACTGAGAAATCATCAACCCGTGCACTCCTGAGCCACTAACTTTGCCGCAGTCTGTTACGCAGCCCTAGGAGGTTCTGCAGCCCACCGGCCAGGCTGCCTATTGGCTCTTGCTCTGAGAGAGACGGCCACCTCAGACATCTCAGGCAGTGGGTGCGAGATAGCTGGGGAATGGAGCAGGGGCCACTGGGGGTGAGAGTGGCCTCTCACCCGCAAACTTCAGGCCCAGTAAAGGCAGGTGGTCTCCGGGAAGCCCCTCCAGACAACATGAGTGGCCACAGGGCCCTCACCGCAGCCAGCAGACAGAAGACCCATCACGCTGCCCCCGTGAGAGGTTCTGCCACCAGGAGACAGGGTTCCCAGGGTTCTCAGCAGGGACACGCTCTGACCCAGACTCTGTGCTTCTCCCCCACCACAACTTAGGTGGTGACAAGGGCGAGGCCAGGATGCCGCAGGGACCCCAGCTGACCTGAGGGGACAGCCCCTGTGGCATTCTCCCTGCCTGGGATGAGATGTCTGGGTGCCCCTGCCCTGCCCCTGCCCTGCCCCCACCAGGCACTGCCGCTGAGACTGATGAACAAGTAGGCCCTGGGGGAGCAGGTCCAGGTGCAGAGTTCATGACCAACATGTTTTCTGGATTCCGCACGGTTCAGATGCATTCACCCTGGATCCCACTGGGCTCCAACCTGTCCCCCCATTTTCCCTTCACCTGCACCCTTCTGGGGACTCACTGACCCTCAACTGTACTACTTGACTACTTGAGCAGCTGACTCTTCTCCCGCTTGGGTCCACACTTCCCCTGGGATGTTCATGCTTGCCAGCTGCCAGCCCACCAAGCCTGAGCCTGGCATTCAGGGTCCTGCACAGCCAGGTCCTAGCATCCGCTTATTCGGTCATCCATTCACACCCCCCAACACACACTCATTCTCTAAGTATTTACAGAGCTCACGGTGGGCACCCAGCCCAGAGTCAGGGCCTAGAAGGACTGTTAGCCCAAGAGAGAGTCCAGGACCCCTGGGATGTCAGAAGCTGGTAACAAAAATGGAACCTGGTCGGCACTTACAGGTCTGGTGGAAAATGCCACAGTAGAATTCCATGAGAGGGGAAATGAGGGGCCCTGGGAGGTGAAGGTGGGCACAGGAATTCTTGGTCGGGAAACAAGGAGGCATCTGAAGAAGGGGGGCATCTAAAGCAGAGGCTTCCTAGGGGAAGGCTGGTATCCCTGTGATCCTGGTGCAAAGGGAGCATTCAGTCTACCTCTCCGCGCACCCATCATGGCTGGAGGCCCACACCAGGGATGGGGGAGAAGTTTGCAGTCCTTCTCAGCATGCAGCCACCCTCCAGAAGCAGGAGGAAGAGGAAGGCTGGCTCCCACCTGATCAGAGCTGGGCCCCCCACCCTGAAGCTCCCTTCCTGCCTGCAGTCAGTGCCCAGCTGGGGCCACGATGCTGTCTCAGAGCCCAGCACAGTCCAGAGCACGGCGGCAGCCCTCCAGAGTTCCTGCCCCTTCCTGGCATCGCCCCTCCCCCGTGGGAGAAAGGACTGGGGCCAGCAGGTGATGCCCGAGGGTGGTGAAGAGGGACGGGCCATCTCTCTGGCCCTGGGGACCCCCGGGGTGGTGGGCAGTGTCCTTTCTGTACCTCCTAACTCAGCTGACCATGTTCTCAAGATTTTGACAGGCAGTCGACAGGTTCCCAGTTAGGATATGGATCTTCCTCTGGGCCCTGGGACAAGACACTCAAGGGTCGACAAACGTGCGTGTGTGATATCCAATGACATCACATCTCAGGCTGCTCAGTTGCAGCAGAGTTCCTGAAAAACCTCAAAAAGAAAAGCCATGTTTCTTCTAAAAGTAATTATTTGGTCAAAGAAGAGAGGCCCATCTTTGACCGTGTCACTGAGGACGCCTGGGAGGAGGTGAACCCACAGGCCTGTGCTCCCTGGGTCACCCTCCACCTCTAGATCATGCCCTCCTTTCCCATGAACAGCGCTGTCCGGGGGGTGGGGGTGGGGGGACTCTGTCCAGGACAAGGCTCTGCCTCAAGCCCAGGGAGCAAGGCTGGGCTGGCAACTGCCGGCGAAACCAGCTCAGATCCCTGGCACGTGTGAGGCCAGCATCCATGGGCCGATCAGGCTCCAGCCGCATTCTGAGCCCCACCGATGGCCCAAATAAACTCACGAGACAGCACACTCGGTCGGCAGCTGATGGATAGGAGAGGCCGCAAATCCATCCAGCAGGTGCGTGCCCGGTGCACCTGTGCCTCAGAGGCCCTGCTTGTGCCTTTTGTCCCGACTCGGCCTATCAATCTGTGCACCGCCCGAGTGCAGAAAGGCCAGCGGGCTGGAAAGACGTTGCACGCCCGGCTTCCCATGAACGACGAGTCCCCGTTCGCCTCCACTTAAAAGTACACATCTATCTGATAATGAATTACCTATTTGTTTCAGGGGAGGCCTCCCTCACATTTCTCCAAGCCCAGGGTCCCTGCCGGCAAGATTCTATTTCTTCTGCAAACAGTTGGCCCTGCTTCCCTGGCCTGACTTCAGTCTGTGCCTGGCACTTGGGAGCCATTCAGTGCCTCTGTGTGGAATGAACGAATGAATCAATCAGTTTAGTGCAGTTCAGTCCCTGGTAGGACTGGGAGGGACCTGAGCAGGAGGAGGGGGAGCAGGGATTTCCCCTCCAGGATCCACTGCTCGCCAAAGGGTAAGAAGGTCCTTCAAAGCCAGACAGGACTCTGGGGAAGGTCACCTGCCGGGGAGTCAGGTCGAGGGGCAGGGGCGGCCAGGGACGCGGTACATACACATCCTGAGGAGCCACTTATTAGCTCTGTGGGAGCAGGCATCTCATTGAACCTTTCTGAGCCTCAATTTCCTCATCTGTGAAGGGGGTATAAATACCCATTTCTTAGTGTTGTAGCACAAAAGAAGTGAGTTGATGTATCAGAAACTCCTGGCTTATAATAAATTCTCTGTAAAAGGAAGACTGTAATATTCTATCCCCTCGACCCACGGTGTCCACCTCCCATCCTGTATTAGCCCGCTCACCCTGCCTTGCCCGTTCCTTCCACAGAAACACAGTAAAGGCCCACGCCCACCCCTTCCCTCCCCGCCTCTGCCTCCTGGGCGACCCTGGTGCCTCCCTGCATAGCTCTGCCGGGGGTGGGTGGTGCGCTTCCTGATTCTGGGGCTCTGTGAGTCCTCTGTGAGGACTTCCTCCTCCACATCTGTGTGTCCTGCCGTCCGTGGTTAAAACACAGCCCGGGCACTGTCACCACACGCCTCCCCCCAGCTTCCTCACCAGCACATCTAGCTGGAGACACCTTGCAGGAAGGTCGGGATGGGCACGATGAACTGTGGGCTTCTTTCTGGAAGGCAGAAGGAGGCAGGGAGGGCACCGGCTTGTGCCGCCCGGGGCTGGAAGCAGGGTCCCGGGCAGAGCCCTACTTGGAAGCCCTGACTGAGTCTCTCCCCCCGCCGCCCCCCCCCCCCCCATGCACTGGTCTCTCCTCCCCCACCTGACACTGAGACATGGGCTTCAGTGGCAGCCAAAGTAACAGCAAAGTGGTAATGACTTGTTTACGATGCCCTGTTCGTGTCAGGCCCCTGTGCTTTCTTTTTTTTTTCCAGAAGATACTAATTCAAAAATAAAGCCCCAGGTGAAAGGATTTACCACAAAAGATAGAGAATAAAATGCTCTTGGCTGGCGTTTGTGTTAACTTTTTTCTCTTTCACACCCAGCTAGGGCTGTCAGGGCAGGGAAACGTGAGCCAGAAGAAATGGTTCCAATCTTGGCTCTGGGGTCCCAGCTCGTGGGTCTGGGACACAAGTCACAGTCCTCACTCCCTCACCAGATCAGCCCCCAGGGGTCAGGTCCTGGGTCAGGGGTGACTCCTGCCCCTGCTGAGTCCCAGCCAAGTGGGACGGGCGATCTTCGCCAGGTGAGGACGCTGAACCAAGCATCTGAAATGCTCCAGGAGTACAGGTGGCCCAGAATAAGGCCCTTTCTCCAGCATCATTCTGTGGCTGTCCCACCTCCTCCCTAACCCTCCAGGACCACAAAGAAAGAGAGGCACTGTTTTCTTAAAGGCTGCTTCACACAATGGGGGCGCCTGGATGGCTTAGTCACTTAAGGGTCTGACTCATGATTTTGGCTCAGGTCATGATCTCACGGTTGGTGAGTTCGAGTCCCACGTACGGTTCTGTGCTGACAGTGCAAAGCCTGCTTGGGATTCTCTCTGGTTCCATCTCTGCCCCTCCCCTGCTTTTGTGCACTCTTTCTCTCTCTCTCTCTCTCTCTCTCTCTCTCTCTCAAAATAAATAAATAAACTTTTAAAAAAGTGCTTCACACAATGGGAGGAACTTAGCAGCGTGGGGCTGTTATCCAAGCATGTTTGATCACCGCACCTCCACAAAAACAATCACCTGGAAAACACAAGAGCTGAAAACCAATCAATGTATTTATTGCCTCTAAGAGCGTTTGTTGTGGAAACAAACCCTCTGGAGATAAGAGGTTGGGGTGTGTGTAATGCCGGATGGACTGTCTGCACTGGCCCAACCATCCTAGTGGATGTTGAAAATCGTGAGGAATAATGAGTCTGATTTGGCCTTTTGGAATAGCCTTCAACACCTAATTGCAGGTTTTATTTATTTCCCCTGACGCCTACTTAGAATGTTGCCTTCAGCTCATGATTCCTGTAAAATTCTCTGCAGGGCAAGTTCGTTACTGTAATTTGGGGAAATTTTTGTTCAATAACATCACTATTTTCATGTAGAGGCAGACCCTGGGTGAAAAACAGCTGGAGTTCCCTCTCTACTCCTTTTATTTGGGGGGGTGGGGGGTGGTGGTGGTGGTAACTAAGTGGTCCAGTCCCAGGAAAATGCACACACGAACAGCCTCCCTCCCACTGTCATGCAAAAGTCATAACCAACACCAACCCTCCACCCTACTTTTTGCTAATTCACTGATTAAAGTTCAGCAGCAAATACAGCTAATCCAGTCGGTTGCTTAGAACTCAGAACACCATCCCCATGGAGGCTGAGTATAACTGGATGGGTCCTGGGTCTGGTCCCTGAAGGCTAGAGGATCCACCAGTGGGATTAGCCTGGAGCTGTCAGCTCTGCTTCAGAGGGAGCTCACTTCCTTCATCTTCAAGAGAGGAAGGAGGACCTTTTTTCTCAAGAACATCTGGCCCAGTAGGGCCATTTTTACTGTCCTGGGGATACCCTTAAGGTCACTATGTCTGCATGCCCAGAGACTCTCCCCCTGATGTTCTGAATTGAACAGTCAAAGGCAGTCATTATTGGAGGCAACATTTGAGTGAATTCAGAAGGCAGTCATGCAAAGGCCAGAGGCTGGCTGACCCTGGTGGATGGATAGATGGATGGACAGGCTAGTGGATAGATGGGATGAATAATGGATGAGTGGATAAATGGATGGATAGGTTAGTGAATGGATAGATGGGTGGACGAATGGATGGTTGGATGGATGGATGATAGATGGGTGGATGAATGGATGGATGGATGGATGGATAAGTGGATGGATTCATGGATAAAAGGATGGATGGATGGACCAAGGTTGGACGGATGGAAGGATGGATGGATGGATGATAGATGGGTGAATTAATGGATGGATGGATGGATGAGTGGATGGATGGATGGATGGATGGATGATAGATAGATGATAGATGGGTGGACGAATGGATGGTTGGATGGATGGATGGATGATGGATGATAGATGGGTGGATGAATGGATGGATGGATGAATAAAAGGATGGATAAGTGGATGAATAGATGGATGGATGAATAAAAGGATGGATGGATGGATGGATGGGTGGATGGATGGATGTATAAGTGGATGGATTCATGGATAAAAGGATGGATGGAAGGACCAAGGTTGGATGGATGGAAGGATGGAAGGATGGATGGATGGATGGATGGAAGGATGGAAGGATGAAAGGATGGATGGATGGATGGATGGATGATAGATGGGTGGATGAATGGATGGATGGATGGATGGACCAATAATAAGAGCTAATCCTCATAGTGTTTACTCTGCATCAGGGGTTGGACTCAGAGCTTCACACATCTATCTTCACAAAAACCTTCTGAAGGGGACACGATCATGAGCCTATTTTACAATTTGAGGAGCTCAGAGAGGTAAGGCAATGCTCCCAGGATCTCAGGACAAGATAATTGATGAAGCATTGAGACTATGGAGGAATTCAGCAGATTTCACTTCTGTTCCCTGCCCCTGTCTCAGGGACACCATCCAGGTGATTTCTTGAGAGGCATCACCTTCATGAGATTCACTGTGAAATGAGGAAGGGTGCTGGACAAGCCATGTAAGGAGGTGGAAGCCTGCCATGGAGGGAGAGGCCACTGTCTGTCCTGGACTCCACTGAGAGTCAACCTGTCTTGAAACCAGTAAACAGCAGCACTGAGGCAGTGGGAGTGGGTAGGGGTGGCACTCATGGTGACAGATGGACTTTAGAAACAAAGAGCATGACAAGGGGGCCACCCCTGTTGGTCAGAGCATGGCGGGCACAAGTGGGAGCTCTGGGACCGGGGGCTGCAGGAGCAGAATGGGGGCAGCTGTGAGGATGCCAGGCCCCAAGACAGACGGGGTCTGCACCTGCGCCAAGCTTGCAGCAGAGATGAGGAGAAGACACAAAACAAAATCGATCCCCTGGCCCACCCAGACCCAGACCCCCAACCCGTCCCATTTACTCAGGACTTTTCCGGTTATAGACTAAAGTCCCACATCTGAGGGTTTGCCTGGGACTGACCCACTTTCAAAACCAAAAGGTCTATGTCCCAGAAACCCCCTTAATTCTGAGCAAACCAGGACAGTTGGTCACCCTGCCAGGTCCCCACCTGGAGAAGGGCATTTGGGTCTTAAAGGCCCAGGCAAGGAGGTGAGACTTTGCAGAGAAGCATCGTAAACCATCCCTGGACTAGAAGCCAGCCCCAAACCCCTGCCTCAGGGAAATGTGCTCGAGTTCTCTGCTCCTCCGAATGACGCCTGTCCTGGCTGACAAGCTGTGACCTGCAGTGGTCAGCTGAGTCTCAGGAGGCTGGCAAGGTCACCTGCACGGTTTTCCTGTGTGCTGCTGCTGTCAGTGCTCTCTTTTTCATGTGTGGGAGCATCTCTTCATATTCTGTGAAATGACTGCTGTGGATCTCTTGTGAAACCCTGAAACGTTTCACCTGGGCTCTTGCGTCTGGGAGCATGGCCCTGACCATGGCTGATGGCTCAGCCCTGGCAGCCGGGGCGGAACCTGGGATACAGCCCTTTGCTGCTGCAGGGAAAAGGCAGCCGGGGATGGGAGGTGGGGCGGTCCTGGAGTTTCTGCTTCAGCGCGCTCCGTCCCTGTCTGCAGTTACACAGCTTCCACTGGAGGAGAAAAGTTCACTAAGATTTCCTATTATCTCACTGATCCAGACCTGGGAAAAGAATGAGCAAAATGTCTGATTTAGAGAATGGTTTTCATTAGCACTTTGAGACAACAGGCCAGATGATGAGCTGGTAGGGAGGTCAACAAAACACTTTATCCACACAGCCCTGCATGGGGCCTCTTTAAGAACCTGGAGGTGAACTCCACTGAGGAAAGCCGGACGATCCATTTTGTGTGTCTGATTTTGGCCTTTGAGAAATTTCCAAGCATGTCAGGTGCTGGAGCAGGAAGAGAAGGGAGTTTGGACATCTTCTAAAAAATAAGGTTTCTATTTTACTCTTCATTTCTTTCTATGTTTTCATCCTTTGACCACATAGATCTTGGCCTTTGACCCAATTATAGCCTCCCATGGGTTCCCAGGCTCTGTCCCACCCAGACTCTTCCCAGGTCTGGCAGTGATGTCCTCAGTTCTCCTGATAATTAAGGAACCATTTTCTGCTGGAACTTGCTTCCCAAGGTCTTTTGTCATCAGCACCATGGGGCAGATTGTCAGCCTCCCTGTCGTGGAGGCCAGGTGCCCATTACCATGGGTGGCACTGAATTCCCAGGACAGCTTTGAGTGACACTAAATTCCCAGGACAGCCCTGGGTGCCACTGAGTTCCCAGGACAGCCCTGGGTGGCACTGAATTCCCAGGACAGCCCTGGGTGCTACTGAATTCCCAGAATACCCCTGGGTGCCACTGAATTCCCAGGACATCCCTGGGTGACACTGAATTCCCAGGACAGCCCTGGGTACCACTGAATTCCCAGGATAGCCCTGGGTGCCACTGAATTCCCAGGACAGCCCTGGGTTGCAGATGAGCAGGCAGGGCCCAGAGAGGCCAAGCAGCCTGACAAAGCCCACACAGTTGAGAAGCTGTAAAGCCAACAAATGTGCCTGAACCTGGAGCCCATGCACTTGACCACTGCTCTGCCCAGCTTTCTAAAAGACCTAGATAGAGCAAGTTAGCACCCAGTAAGATTGCATTCGATACTGGAATGGAACAGGATAGATGTTTGGAGTTAGAGGGGGTCAGAGACATCCTGTTTTATGTTCTGTCGGTTAATTCATCAACCGTTTATTGGGTAGGGAACAGGAGACACAAACGTGAACTTTAGAAAACTCTAGTTTTGAGAAGCCCCCAGAACACCAAGGGAGGCAAAGGTAAGCAGCAGACCACAGAGCAGTGGTCCATGTGTGAGGGATGGGGACAGAGTACTTTACCAGCTCAGATGCCAGCAGCAAAGAAGATGTCACTGAGGGGCCTGCCCTCTGGGCTGAGCTGAAAACAAAGTCATTGGCAAAGGAGAAAGGAGACAGACGTTTCAGGAAGAGACCCCCAAATGTGGGAAAGTCGGCATGTTCTAGAAATGGGGAGGGGGGAAAAGTTGCAGGACGTGGATCCGGCAAGACAATCATTTATTCATGGCCCTGATAAGAGTGTGAAAGAGAAGAAAAATCTTCAGCCTCATAAGCATCTTTCATGATTGCATATTTAGCTAATTCTAGTTACATGCTTGGCTAGAATGATAATTTTAGCTGACTGATGTTTTGTGTCACAGACAATAATTACTCTACCCTTGATAGGCTTTCGTGGAAAATCCATGTTCTGCAAAACAACACAGTGTAAGACAATCTGCACAGTTCCTAAGAGGGCAGTCTCTGGCGGACAGTTCACAGACCCCGATACCTGCTCCCGGTCACATCCTTCATCTCGATGCTTTAAAACATCAAAATTAAATAACCCAACTGCATCAATTTTCCTTTTCTTTCAGAAGAAGGTGGCACGGTGCACTAAATATTCTAGGTAAATACTCATAAGAACAATCACACCTATCCTTTTTTGAGCACACTCTAGAAGTCAGAGCTGTACTTAGTATGTTCTTTTTCCACACATGTAAACACATGCATTCTGCAAGTGTAAGGTAGGCAAATTATAATTATTCTTACAGTTACCAAAGGGAAAGTTATTGAGCCTCTCAGAGCCACACTATCACACAGCTCAGAAGTAGCAAGAACAAAATTTGAGCCTGCACATCAGATGACCCACTGCAGATCAGGACGTGCACACGTTGCTAGTGGAGTGCGCACCTCCACGAACACTCCAGAAGAGTGTCTCTCAGAACCCGTCACAAGTAAACATACTCTCACCCTGGGACTTTGGGATTCCATTTCTTGGCAAACACCTAAGAAAAATGAATATGAAAGAAACGTATCAGAATGTTCATAGCACCTTTACCATAATAATGAAAAGCTGGAAGTAAGTTACATGTCCCAACAACAGTAGAATAGATAAAGAAATTGTGCTATAGTCTTGCAACGAAATTCTGGGACAACAATGAAAAGAAATGAGGTACTACTATATGCAAACACATGAATGAATCTCATGTGCATAATGTTGAGCAAAACAAAAGACAGGCAAAGAAATAATACTGCATGGTTCATTGAAATGACATTCAGAAACAAACAAAACTATTATATGTTGGTCAAGAGACATTATTCTGAGGGATAACGATGGGAAGTAGGCATGAGGGAGGCTTCTGGGGTGCAGGTAATGTCCCACCTCTTGATCTTGGTGGTGGTTACATAGGTATGCTTATTTTGTAAGACCTCAACAAGATGTACATTTAAAATTTATACAATTCACGATATGTAGTTGTACTCTAATACAAACATTTGCAAACAAAACAATGCAAAAAAACTATAATGAAAGTTAACACTTCCTAATACAAAATACCCAGTAGACTTCTACAGTGTCATTGCTGAACACACTGTCTACCCTCATCATTCACTCAGCAAAGTTTTGTGGAGGGCTACGATGCATCAGCCCCATGCTAGGTGCCCTGCTGCAGCACTGACTTCTATTTTCTTTGGGATTAATATCCTATGACACACGTTGTAGAAGGCAAAAAGATTGGACTGACTTTATCTTGGTTTCAAAACATCTATTTATCACTTATATAGCATGTGTATTTTAAAGTTCAATCTCCTATTTTGAAGCTTTCAATATCCAATAGTTTAATTTATTCTATATAGAGAGAAGGCCCATCAAAATACAAAATATACTTCAACACTTAAAGAAATCATTACCACCATCATCATCACTATCATCATCACCATCATCACCACCATCACCACCATCATCATCATCACCACCAGCACAACCATCACCAGCACCAGCATCACCAGCACCAGCATCACCAGCATCACCATCACCGTCATCACTAGCATCACCATCATCACCACCATCACCGTCATCATCGCCATCACCATCATCATCACCACCATCATCACCATCATCATCACCATCATCACCATCATCATTATCATCATCACCATCATCATCATCACCACCACCATCATCATCACCATCACCATCATCACCATCATCGCCATCATCATCACCTTCACCATCACCATCACGGTAAATTAGAGACATATTTTACACCATTTCCCAAAGGTTTCCTGTAGGATTAAGCTCCAGACACCCATTGATAACTGACCCTGGGTAATGCCTTCCTTTCCCTTTATCCCTTTGCCCATATTCCTCCCAGATAAACAACTTGAACTTGAATTATTGCCTCCAGATCTGCTTCTGGGGACCACCTAAACAAAGAGAGTACTCTGAAGGTCATTGTGAGGTTTAAATGAGGCAAACTGGATAAAGTCTGACACATAGGAGACAGTAAATCTTAAGTTCAGGTGTCTTGAGAAGTTGTTGAGTTCCTGACTTTAAGGAAACAAGTTGTTGCACGCACTGCTAGAATTGACCATGCTGTAAGCAGAGGGCTTGGAAATACTTTCTTATATAATAGTTGATGTGTTTTCTCAGCAAATTCATCACTTCCTCACCCCAGCCTAGGGCCCCCAGGAAGAAATGTGTGGTCTTACTGGTTTTGTATCCTGGGCACCTGGCAGGGATGTTTATTAAGTAGTAAGTCAACACATTTGACTGTTAGGCAGCAGTTTCAGACATCTTTCTACCAGTCCAATGACAAAGGAAGAGAATCTGGACCAGACATCTGGGACCTATTCTCCTGTGGGGCCTTGAGCTTATCATGTGGCTTCTCTGGCCATCCCACGACTCCTCACCTCTACAATGGCAATTGCAGTAGTGAATGTTAACCTACTGCTAATACCATCATATCCCCCCAGCACTGCTCTGCCCACACCATGTGCATAGTCACATTATAGTAATAGAATTCCCTCACAGGATGCTTGGGCATCTTGCAGATTTCTGTACCGTGTGAAGGAGTTGAGATATTAAACTATTTCACCCAACATCAATTGCTCCTGTTTCTGAAATTCTATTTCATCTGAGTCCATTTTAAACGAACTAAAAAATATTTATGCAGCGCTTTGTGCCTCAGATACTATACCTGGAGCTGTAGCTGCTCCTAAGAAGGATAAGGCAGAAATCCCTGGCACCACAGGATGTGCCGTCTACTTGGGATGCTGCTGATTGAGGTTAATAGAATCTGTGCGCAGAGCAGTCATTAGAGAGGCATCTATACGCAAGAATCAAGAAAGTGGGATTGCTTTGGGCCATTTGTAAGGCTGGATACACAAGTCACTTCCCCAAATGCAGTTAATTCTCTGTTATGTCTACATCTCTCTCTCTCTTTCTTTCTCCCTGGCACAAAAAATTTAGACACAGGAGGAGAGGGAGAGACAGAGAGAGAATGAAAGCAGGAAAAACAGAGGAAACTGTGCTGTGTTCCCCATAAAATACGTGAAACTGGGGGATTTAGCTCCTGAAAGTGTAATTACCAGTAGTTCACGTGTCTGGCAGCTCTGTGGAGAGACGCATTTAAACTAGATTGATCATAAGCCATCGCCTGGGTTTGTGATTCACAGGGCTTCCTGGTAGACCTCAGGCACATGTTGGTAGATTCAGAAGGTGCCTTCTCTTGCACCTTTCTTCACGCAGAAAACGCATCTCCAGTGAAGTCCCTGCTTTTCTTCTGCAGTTGATTTGCTGCTCTTCATACCCTATCCTCCGTGGCCCAGGAGGGCTCAGGTGGGGGATCTGGGAGTGGAGCAATGACAGCCTGATTTGGTAAGTGATTTACGGCCTTGATTTCCTACAGGTGAAAGGAAGGAAAATGTTGGGTCCTTGCCTTGGAGAGAGGTTTAGAAGCCGGGGTGATGGGGCTGTGATCTCATGGGCCTGAGACCCATTCAGCATCCATTGCAGTGGTCCAGAAAGCACAGAGGAGAGCCCAGACAGAGGCAAAGTTATGAAGCTTAGGAGGTAGACAGGTGTCCTGGCTTGGTCCACACCAAGAGGTGAGCCAAAACTGGAAACCACAGCCCTGCTCCACAACCCACCTGCCCAGAAACAAGAGAAATAAACCCAAACCTCGAAGAGATGGCTGAGGCCAAGAAGGCCACCTGCAATCCTTGTGCCCACCTGCATGCCCACTCCCATCCCAACATGCCAATGCAAACCCAAGAAATAAACCTGAGCTGACTGGTGACCTAACATCAGTATACACAGCTGTTGTCCAGCACCCCTTTGAGATTGTACTTCCCTACCATTGCCTAGCCTGGGGCAGCACAGCCCTGGAATCAAGGCAGGGATGGACAGAGCTATGTATGCAGAGTATGCTGGTTTCTAAATGACTCTCAGGTTCCTGTGACTACTCAGTAAGTACCTCCATGACAAGCTGGGAACTCAGGTTCCAGTGAATAGGTCAGCCAGCTGTGCCAGATCCCAAGCTCTGTGCAGGGTGCAAGGTACAAGGACAGGTGTACTCCTCAAGAAACTCGGGCTTTATATGAGCAAACACAAGTCACAGTAGTGCTACAGAAGGCAGCTCTTCACGGCTGCCACACACCAAAACCAAACAGTGTACTAACTCTGTTAGCACTCTCACTGGGGTCAAACCCCACTTCTGCAACTTACTAGCTGTGTGACCCGACACAATCACTCAACCCCTCTGACTTTCTACTTCTCCCTCATGAATATGGGAATGACAGTAATTCTCAGAGGCATGCTTGGAAGACAATCTGAGATCATGTGCGGGAAAAGCCTAGGGCTGATCAGTGAATATGTTACCCTGATTCTCTCAAGATCAACAGTGAAATATTGTTTGAGTGGTCCTTTATGTAAGCTTTTGTTGACCTGCTTTCTCACTCCTGCTACTGTATATTTTTACCAGCCAAAGAAATTCTGTTAAACTTTACCTCTGTAGTTAAAAAAATAAAACATGAGAATAACCAGGCAGTTGACGTTTATTCAGTGCTTGTTTATGTCAATGAGCAAACTCACTCCATTATTTTTATGATACTTATTACACAGGACAGAGCCCTTATGACCTTTCTAATGGGGCTTTTCTACTTCATTATTCTCTAACCAGGGAAACACAAGATATTACCTTGTGGGGCTCTGGAATCAGACATGTTAGGTTTGAATACCAACTCAACCAATGTCTAGTTAGGTGACCTTAGACAAGCCACTTTATCTTTGCAAGCCTTGGTTTGCTGAGGTTTGCCTGGTGGAATGAGGACAGTAACATCATCCAGCTCATAAGGGTACAGTGGGTATTGGAATTTGCTGGACACACCTTGGAGTGACATCATTGATTCCTATTCCCCAATATCCTTGCCTGTGTGTGGTGCACTCCCTTTAAATGTGGGTGAGACTTGTGACCTGCTTCTGATAAGCAGAATGTGTCAAATGTGAAGGGACTTTGCAGATGTAAATGAAGCCTCTGATCAGTGGGCTTTGAGTTCATCAGAAGGGATATTATTCTGGGTAGGCTTTGCCCAATCAGGGGTGCCCTTTAAAAGAGGGGCAAGAGGCTCTATGTGGCAGGCTTTCTCTTGATATCCATGAAAAAGAAAGTCTCTGTGAGCTCTGTAATTGCAAGCAAATGAATTCTGTCAACCACCTAAGGAAAAGTAGGTCCTGATCCCATCCCAGTCAAGCCTCTGATGAGAATGCAGCACAACTGACAGCATGACTCCACCCTGGTGGGACCCTGAGCAGAGGACCCAGCTAAGCCCTGCCTAGACTCCTGACCCAGAGAAACTTGAGATAATAAACAAGCTATAATTTTAAGCCATGCAATTTGGTGATTGGTTAGACGGCCCTAGAAAGCTAATGTAGAAATTCATGTGGGATGCTGAACATGGTGTCTGGCACATAGTACGTCTGAATAACCATAAGCTACTACTGTTAACTGCCACATAATTGGTGAGTGAAACCGCTGGGAGGAATGGTCACATGCCACATCCAGTTGGCCAGTCTCAGAACCAGCCATTGTTCAAGGTTGTTAGATCAACTGGTATTCCTTTCTCACTGCCAGAGTTGGCTCATTGGCTGCACCAAGAGACAAGATTCCAGCCAAAAAATTCTCCAAAGCCCGAGCCCTAAAAGCTATCTAATTTCCTGAACCAGGTAACCTATGGTTTTCTCCCCCACCTGGCCTGAGTTTTTGTGACACTAAATTCTCAAACTCCTTTGCCTTCTTCTCAACCCCACATTATTTTGAGCAGGAATAAATGAGTGTTTTGGGTCATATGATGTTGGCTTCTGGACACCAGAGTGCCAGGGTTTGACATCATCCTACTTCTGAAACAGATGTTCTCATTCTTCCCTCAACATTAAACCCTACATATAATCACACCCAAATCCTCAGACACCCGGTCTGAACTCCAGCTACTAAAATATTCAGAACAGCACACTACCAGTGTTAATGATCCTCCAAACCCCCACCACCCTACCCCAAAAACATCTCTGCTGCATATCAACAAAAGACACATGTTTATCAACGTTTAAATTGTTTTCTCATTAAAATGTCTTTAATGCCTATTAAAATGCATGTTACAGATGCATGTTACTCATCATAATTGGAGGAATCAATGTGACTTTCTCATTCTGGCAGATTTTCAGGATCTCTTCAGAAATTATTTTCATCCCTTTTAGGATTTTACAGCTGCCTTTCTCATTATCTGCTACATAAAACTTTGTTCCCATGGAGTTGCCTGGAGGAAAATTAGTTCAGGTGGAATCGCTCCTCAGGCTCTGCCCTGAAGCCCAACTTGAGAAAAAAACCTGGAGAAACCTGATGTGCTTGTCTGCATCCACCCCGAGCGGTAGGAATTTGGGTCAGATGGAGGAAAGGCTCTGTGTCGTCTAATGCACAATCTTATGTGCTATGAACAGCTTTAAGACTGCCAAACCCACTCTGAAATCTTTCCCTGCCTGTGGCCACAGTGAAAATATCACCCCAAACCCCTCCCTGAAGTTTTTTAAACCTTCCCAACTATTCCTACTGCGGAAGAAAAACACCTGTAATCCACAACCACCATGAGTTCCTTAGGAATCAGTGTATCAGTTTGGTTCCCATTGGCCACTAGGGTCCAAGAGAATGAGTCAGAGTTGAGGTTAGCATTTGCAACAGGGCTGGCAAAGAAGGGGCTGCAAACTGCCCAAGGGTAAATCAGCTCAGGTGTGGTCCCTCCACCAGTTCTGTGGCTCCAGAAGCAGATGGACAGGCTGTGGACCTTTCTGTTTCCAGGTGAGAGTCAAAGCTGCAACCTGAGGCATGTGCATAGCCTCCAGGATGGAAAAGACTCTGAATTCCAGAATTCCTGCAGTGCCTAATACAGTCCTGTAATTAACTAAACACTTACCAAGCACTTTCTATGTGCCCAACCCTGGACTAAAACCTGAAGGGGATGAAAGGTAAATGTGGCAGAATCCCACCTCATTCATTTGCTTCCTCATTAATTCATTCATCAACCACTTAGAGCCTGTGATGTACTAGCTGCAGCAACCACTCTAAAGCTCTGCAGGCCTTCCTGAGAACACACTTACCTGAGAGATGTCCTGACTGGGATACTCCACTTCTCACCCACCAGCCACATTTTCCTTTCTTGCTTCAGGTCCCTGGCTTGCCCCAGGAGCCAGACCTTCTCAATCTGCATAGAACAGACCAAGATTTTGCCTCTGCATGGACCCTGAACCTCATTTCCCCAGACAGTCCACAGAGGAACACACCCAAGCCCTGCTTCCATGGTTGTAAATTTGGCAATGACAACAAGGGACAGTAAGAGCCCCCTGCTTGCCCCTCATGCAAGCAGGGGGTCACAGGAAGGGCAGTGGAGGGCTTTAACTTTGCAAAGAGCATCTCCCACCAATTGGTCTTATCAAGAAACATGGGCTGATTTTATTAAAATAAACAAACAAAAAATACTTGTCAGAAACCTTTGTTGATGTAGAAAAACCTTAATCAGATTTTGCATCCTTTCTGCTAAGAGGTTGCAGATCCTAGAACCCCATGGGCAAAAGGAAGTTAACTCAGACTTGAAATTCAGCAGATTTCACCTTTTGAATCTGGGAGGCAGAGGGCGGGGGGATGGTATTCATATTAGGAAGTGTTGGGTGGTGAATAAAAATGAAAATCATCTGGGTAAGTTAGAGTATAGACCTCCTGAGGTTAAATTCAATGGGTGGTAGGGTCTCTTGGGGCTAAGCCTAAATGCTGACTTCCCTCCTCCCCACACAGCTCACCTCCACCCACACAAAGTTTAAATCCTGCTTTGCAAATGAGGACAATCCTCTGAGCTACGAAAGATTTAAACGTTTGAGCCAAAGCAAAACATTTCCCTTACTCCCTGTCCAGTTAGCTTTCCTTTGCTTGGAGGAGGGAAAGGAGAGAGCCTGACATAGGACAAGACTTTCATATGGATTTCCAATAATCTCCGGGTCTCATTTGTGCCGGCAGCAATGAGGTGGCACTTGGAAATCACATTTGATGACGACCTGGACACAGCCATCTTTTCTTCCCAGCCTCCCAGCGGCACATCCTGCTGTGTTCCCAGCAGAGCTTTCTCAAGAAGGCAGATTCAGTGCAGCGCCTGAATCATCACTTCCAGATACACCCGTCTCCATCCACAGGGCAGCAGACTCAGGTCAAGCGTGTTCCCTAAAATACTCAAATCCTTAACACGCATCTGTTTTGAGGGCAAAAAGAAAGCCCTCTCTTTGGGACATATGAGGAGTCCTTTTATACATGGATATTACTCTCTCACACCCTGGTTTTTTAAATCCAGATTTTCTAAATGTTGCATCCTGGGAGGTGATCTACTGGAGAGTGAAGTTCCCTGGCAGGTCCATCCTGGGAAACTGGGAACTGACACTAATGGGACCCATGATTGTCAATTCTAAAGTGACCAAGTGTCAGCTGCCATGTGTCTGATAATAAGCAAAGAGCTTGTATCCCCTGGGATCCCGGAAAAAGCTTCATCAGTATCAAAAGGACACAGCTGCCTCTGTGGAGCCCTTCCTTCGCTTGCTCTCTCCAGAAACTGATCAGACTCTCCAATGCCTTTACGTAGAAGCATCCACAAACACTTGGATGATTAGTACTGATCAATAGCACGCACACTATCTTAGTCTGCTCAGGCTGCCATAACAAAATAGCTTGGACTAAGTGGCTTAAACAGCAGACATGTATTTCTTACAATTCTGAAGGCTGGAAGTGAACGATCAGGGTGCCAGGATGGTCAGATGCTGGTGAGGACTACTTCCTGGCTTATAGACAGCTGCCTTCTTACTGTAGTGCTCATATGGCAGAGAAAGAGAGAGCAAGTGCCCTGGTGTCTCTTCTTATGAGGACACTAATCCCATCATGAGGGCACTACCCAAAGACCCTGTCTCCAAATATCATCACATTAAAAGTTAGGGCTTCACGGGCACCTGGGTGGGGCGTCTGACTTCGGCTTAGGTCATGATCTCGCAGTTTGTGAGTTTGAGCCCTGCATTGGGCTCCATGCTGACAGCTCAGAGCCTGGAGCCTGCTTCAGATTCTGTGTCTCCCCCTGTCTCTGCCCCTCCTGTCCTCATGCTCTGTCTCTCTCTGTCTCTCAATAATAAATAAACGTTAAAAAATTTTAAGTTTAGGGCTTCAATATATGAATTGGGGGGCACAAACATCCAGTCCATGATACACTTACCATAAGTCTTGTCATTGCCAAAGCCTAAATATTGCCCATCTGCCTAGATTTTCACACCATCCTATAAGGGGGTATGGTTCTTTCTATCTTCAAGATGAAGAAATGGGGGGGTATAGTCTAGCACTAGCCCCAGGCCATGCAGCCAGGACATGGCAATGTGGGGTTCAAATACAAGTCAGTCTGGCTCAGAAACCAGGGTTCTAACACAGCGTGGCTACAGCCTCCTGAAACCGGTCAAGTTTCTCAGAGAATCAGAATTTAGAAAATATTTAAACAAATGCCCTTTGAACATATTTTAAGTCAATAACAATTTCACAATAAAATCTTACTTGGAAGGTCCATATATAAAATAGCAAAAAAAATCCAAGTTGCTGTGTTTGAAGCAGGGACTCAGATGTCCCACATTATCCTTCCCGACCCCCCTTCCCAGTCCCATTCCAAACCTGGCAGAATTGGAGCCATGTCTCTCCACCCCCCAAGGGTCCAGAGACAAGCCTAATAGAAAAACTGAGTAAAGAAAAAAAACAATCAAACAAGAGAAATAAATATTTATTAAGTTGTACAGTAAAGTTCCCAGTAGACCAACCTTCCCACAGAAAATAAGTATAAAGTCTCAAAAAAAATCCACATGAAGGCTGAAGAAAGTGAACACAAGCAGGAAATTTTTGGAAGAGAGTCTGAACTTGGAAGAAGGAGCCAGCACATGATGCAAGGTGCAGTATAGCTACAGCTCTGATAGAAAACCCACCGTCTCTCTGCCCAGGAAGAGAAAAAGCCCTGGTGGCCACAGGTGCTGGTTAGTGAGTAAGGAAACTCATAAGAAAAATAACAAGACAAGGAGACCCTCTGATTCTACGTGTAAATGCCAGCCACGTCGCTGATCCACCTTAAAACTGTCCGTGCGTGCTACAAACTGCAAAACAACCCAGTTAAAGAAGAAACGACAACCACAAATCAAAGGCTGAGCTGAGATCAGAGCTGCTACTACCTGTAGGTGAAAGGGTTTGTTGTTTGAGTCCATCCAAGCTAATTGGTCGCTAAACCTAGACCATATCACTCTACTCCTTAGAGAACTCTAATGGAAACCAGTCTCGACATGGTAGTCACAATGTCCAGGATACCATCCAACATTACTCAACATATAGGAAAACCAGGAAAGTGAGACTCATTCTCAAGCAAAAAGGTAATCAACAGAGACCGGCTCCATGATGACCCAGATGCTGAAATTAACAGACAAGGACCGAAAAGCAGCCTTTGTAACCATGCTCCAGGGGGGAAAGGAAATGCTCTGGCAACAACTGAAAAGATGGGAACTCTCAGCAGAGAAGCCAATGTATAAAAACAAATCAAATGGAAACTTTTAAACTGAAAATTAGAATATGTGAAATAAAAACTTAATGGATGGATTTAATAACAGAATGGAAATGATCAATAAAAGAGTCAATGAAGCTGAAAATAGATCAATAGGAATTATCCAATCTAAAGAATAAAGTGAAAAATATTAGAAAGGAAATGAATAGTGCCTTGGAGACTGACTTTAAAATATAATTGGAGGGGCTCCTGGGTGGCTCAGTCGGTGAAGCGTCAGATTTCAGCTCAGTCTTGATTTCAGCTCAGGTCATGAGCTCATGGTTCATGAGTCCAAGCCCCACATTGGGCTCTGCGCTGACAGTTTAGAGCCTGCTTGGGAGTCTCTCTCCCTCTCTCTCTGCCCCTCCCCTGCTCGCCCACTCTCTCTCTTTCTTTCTCTCAAAAAATAAACAAATAAACAAACAAACAAACAAACAAATAAAAATATAACCGGAGACAAGGGAATGAAAGAGTAGAAAAATATTTGAGGAAACAATGTCCAAGAACTTCCCAAATTTGGTGAAAGGCATAAATGTACATTTTCAAGAAGTTTAGCAAATCACAAATAAAGACAAAGAACACCATTCCTAGGCACATAATCAACTGCCAACAATGAAGATGAAGTGGAAATCTTAGAAGCAGAGACAAATGATAAGCTATATACGTGGGAAAATAATCTAAATAACTGAAGAAACAATGTACCACTTCCCTTTGACAGTGGAACATCTTTAAAGTCCTGGGGATGGGAAAAAAAAACCTGTCAACAGAGAATTCTATACACAGAAAATATCCTTCAAAAATTAAAAGAAGGGGCACCTAGGTGGCTCAGTCAGTTAAGCATCTGACTTAGACTCTGTTCATGATCTCAAAGTTCATGAGTTCGAGCCCCGCATCGGGCTCTGTGCTGACAACTCAGAGCCCAGAGCCTGCTTCAGATTCTGTGCCTCCCTCTCTCTCTGCCCCTCCCCTGTTAACTCCCTCTCTCTTTCTCTTTCTGTCTCTCTCTCCCAGAAATAATAAATGAATAAACTTTAAAAAATAATAAAAGGAAATAAAAACATTTTTAAATAAAAGTAAAGAAGCAGAATTCACTGCCAGCATACCTGCACTACAAAAATATTCAAGGAAGTTGTCAAGCTGAAGGAAAGGCAAATTGTGCCAGACATAAATTTGGATCTTCAGGAAGGAATAAAGAGGATGACAAGTAATAAATAGCCAGATAAATATAAAAGACTATTCCTCTAAATTTTTAAAAATACTTACAATTGTTTAGGCAAAAATCAATATTGTCTTTTGAAGTTTATAATGTTAATAGATGTGTGTTTATATTAAGGGTGGTAGAAAGTGCTAAATGTATCTATAAAGTCACACCATTTCCACATCACTCATGAAGTCATACAATGTCAACTTCAAGCAGACTTCTAAATTTAGGGATGTAAATTGTAATTCCTAGAGCAACAATTGGAGGAAAAAAACAAGGAAGAGCATTTAAAAAGTCAATAGATACAACGGAATCCTAAAAATATTCAAATAAGAAAGGAAAGCTGGAACAGCAGAACAAAAAGAAAGGGGGGGGGATAAATAACTTTGGTAAACCTAAAGGCAAGCATATCAAGAATTACATTCAATGTGAATGGACTAAATCAAACATTTAGAAGGCAGTGGGATTCAGAATGGTTAAAACAAGCAAGGCTCAACTGTCTGCTGTCTGAAATACATGCATGTCATGGAAAGGGACAAAGTTGAAAATAAATAGAAAAAAGATAAATTCTGCAATGAGTATGTATATAAAGGCTGAAGTGGCCTATATTAATGCCACAAAGAGGCCTTCAAACAATACTCTTTTTGAAGAGTGTTGTCAGGATAGAGGAGGACATTTCCTAACGATAAAAGAATCATTCCATCAGGAAGACCTAGCATTCACAAATGTATATGCGC
The DNA here is from genome assembly GCF_023721935.1 of Panthera uncia. Classification (NCBI taxonomy): domain Eukaryota; kingdom Metazoa; phylum Chordata; class Mammalia; order Carnivora; family Felidae; genus Panthera; species Panthera uncia. The sequence continues at coordinate 102,180,839 of NW_026057585.1, forward strand.
CTAATATCAGAGCTTCAAAATTCACAAGGCACAAATTAACAAAAATAATGGAAGAGATCAAATATACAACAAGAGTATTATGATCTACGTCCTCCTCAACTGGTAGAATAACTAGGGCAAAACCTTGGTAATGACAAAGATAATCAGAACAGCTCTATCGACCATTGACACTTAACTGATATTTATAGAATACTACTCCCGACAACTACAGAATATATACTCTTTTTTAAAAAATGTTTAACAAGACAGACCTTATGCTGAGCCTCAGAATAAATTTTAATAAATCTAAATAAATTTTAAAAGGTCTAAAATCATAGAGAGGTGATTCTCGGACCACAAATGAATTGCATCAGAAATAAATGCAGGAAGAAATCTCAGCCTAAATATTTAGAAATGAAGCAAGACAGTCCTAAATAACCCGTGAGTCAAAGAAAACTGAAGGAAAGTTTTTAAATATTTAAAATTTAATGACAGTGAAAATATACCAGAATTGGAACTATCCAACTAACCTGTGCTTAAGGCAGAAATTCGTCATTTTAAATTCTTATATTGTAATGAAGAAAGATCTAAAACAAACAACCTGTGGTTCACCTTAAGAAGAGGCACAGAGTAAGTGGAATAAAGGACAAAATGAGAACAAAAGCAGAAACTGATAAAATGGAAAATAGAGAAAGGAGAGAGAAAGCCTGTCTGTCTGTGAGGGACAAGGCAGGATCCTGCTTTGATTTGCAGACAAGGGCATCATCAAAGCAGTTTGGGGGTGGGGAGTGATTGACCTGGTCTTGTCCCCCAACCCCTCCAGCTTCAGGGAAGCCTTTCCAGAAAGGCCCAAACAATAGTGTCTGCTTTCTCATCCCTTTGCCTGTGGGAAGTCCCATCCCCCACCACATACCTCGCCCCAAGAGCCTCAGGGACTCACAAAGTCCAAAGGGGGCATCATGGTCACTGTTAACCCGCATCACCCACCCTACTCCAGAGTTCTACAAGGTGATCTCTGACCTTCACCTGTTCACTGCACACACCCTCAGCTCAGCCTGGCATAATAATAAACAAGAATAACGTTTTTCAGGCTGCCTAGGGGCCACATTTGAAGGACAAAAGCCCTTCTTTATCTCTGTATGGACCTAGCCAACCTCTAACCAGAACACCCAACACCTGGGAATGAACAGATACCCATTTGTATTTGACTACATTGGCCCAGCATCCCCCCAAGAAGGAGGGTAAGTGCCGGCCTCACACCACAAGGACAAAGCGGTCTCCCAAAACAACAGATTTCACTCGCTCCCAGCATCCAGATGCTAGGAAGCCCCACCCTTTCAGAGATTTCCAAGGTCTCCAGGAATGTTGAGATGTAGCTGCCACAGGACTTCAGATGCAAACAGGTCCTGATGGCTTGATGCCTCAGGAAGTAATAGAGAACAGAAATGGATTATCCTTAACATTCCTGAGTAAGCAGGAGAGTCCAGAGGCAGGAGCCCATTCCCTGGGTTATCACTGACCCAGGTGGGAGGGGAGGAAGGACTGGGGCAGAAGTGAGGGCTGGGAGGAGGGGCTACACCAGAGTCCTTCATGCAACAAGAATTTGCTGGAGGACGCAGGGGGAGGCATTGCTATGGATGGTTGCAGGCAGCAAAAACTAAGCAGGAGAGAGCTTTCCTTCCTTCTGTCCCGGAAGTGAAGGGGTGGGGGGAAGGGATGCAGGACCCAATGGTCTAACTAGACCCGGAGCCGTGCTGATAACAGAGAAAAATATGGACGTCTTCAAGGGCTGGTAATGTAGGCCTTCTCATCAGGTGGCCTTGGAAAAGTCACTACTGAATTTAACATAAAAAAGATCTGTGATGACAACTTAGGGCATGCCATGAGCTGGAGGAGGGGGGAAGGGGGCGCTCACCTTGGATCGTGAGTGTGGGGCTGGCTGTGAACACACTTTGTGAAAACACAGCCCCTGTCTGGGAGAGTCACCAGACTTGAAGTTGCGGCCACTGTGCCCTGAGGACCCTCCACACTAAGCAAGAAAATGGTGTGCCCCTGGGGGTGTGCCCCTGGGGGTGTGCCCCAGAGGGGGTGTCTGTCCTTCTTCTGGGATGCCTTGTCCAAGAAGTGACCCTCCCAGCTTACGGAGAGAGCAGGGGCACAGGGAGGGGGCGTGATTTGCTGCTGGCCTGCCTGAAAGTCTCTGCTGCTCTTTGCAATGATGTGGGACTATTGCCTTGCTAGAGTAATGACCAAAGAGTCCACAATTACGATAGACAGATGGCCAGCAAAGGCTTGTCACTCACCACCCACCCCCAGCCAGCGCTCTGGGGTGGGGCGGGGCTCTAAATAACACAGGAAGGAAAGAAGGGAGGAAAGGAAGGACCACACACTGGGAAATGGCCCTTGGAAGAGGTCCCTCCAGCTGAGAATGTGGCCAGAGGGGCCACAGCACTGACCCCAAGAAGGAATCTGCCCTCTTCCCCCTGAGTGCCCGGCACCTGCTCTCCAGGCCCACGGTTCTGAGCTCTGTTTTGCCAACATCCATTCTCCCCAGCCAGCTGCTGCACATTGCCGGCACTGAGACAGGCACATCACACTGCCAGCCACAGCGAGCCCCTGCCGCACGTCACCAGGAGCACGAGGGGGAGGGGCCCAACCTCAGCAGGGTCCAAGAGCCAAAGTGAAAGTCCAGAAACAGGATGCTTTTCCTCGCGCTGTCCATGCATAACGCCGGGAGGAGGTTGGACATCACGAACGGCTGACCCATCTTACCCATCAGGGTCCGAAGAAGCTAGAATTGGCTTCCAGGCTGCTGTCAAGGCCAATGGCAGAAAACCACACTTTACAGAACAGACACTAAAGCACAAACCTTGATGCCCCAAGAAGTAACACAGAATAAAACCATCGCACAGAAAAGTCTGGAAAAGTCTGGAAGGATCCACAGTGGCCTCCCAGGAAGGGGTAAGGATTGAGAGGGGAGAAGTGGTCCCATGTAGATCCCTGGCATTTTTTACAAAAAAATAGATGTATGTGTTTTTCTTTAACATTTAGGTGAATTTATAAAAGAGGAACTGATACGGCTTATGAAGCAAAGCTAAGGCAAGAGTCGCTCCGCCAGTCTGGGGGTGACCGGCTGCGGTGGCCGATCCCCTCGGACGAGGCCGGAGAGCTCCCTGAATGGCAATGGTCTGGCCCTGGTTCCCTGACCACGCTGACCCAGGGCCCCAGCTGAGGGGTCCAGGGTGGACCAGAGCACAGTCTCCATCTGTCCGGAGAGACAGGCGTGGTGGAGGGAGGTGGGTGGTTCAGGGAAACCCACAGAGGAGCGCAAAGATCCCGGAAGCATCACCTCCCTGTGGAATCACACGGTCAGCCAGTCAGCCGTTGAAATCCCCAAGTCTCGAGACGCTGGGAGGCTGGGCGGGGGTCCCTAACAGCCCCCGGCCCCTGGTTCCATGGGCTTCTCTCAGAGCTCTACGAGCTTCCTCATTTACCATGATACGTTTCCATGGAAAATAAAACTCCTGTGGGATTTTCACGCCCTTGCTCCCCACCTGCCCACTCAAGGAAAACATTTATGATTCAGTTAATTTGGGTTGTGCCTCGATAATGGACCTGACTGGATCATGCCTACACCCCGGAGACTCTGACTACACTAAAAGTCCAACAAGCTGCTTGATTGAAAATATGAATCAACCACCAAATGCTTGCACACGCAGCCAGTTTCCACACGATCATTACGGAGGCCATTTGACAGAGTCGTGGCTCTTGTCTTCCTGGAACGAACACTTTTAATCGAAGAAAATGACTAACAGAGCCCCAGTCCAGCCATGACGGAAGAGATAACCCCGAATTAGGAGAGACCCCCCAGTCATCCACCGAATCCCGTTTACTGGTGAGGAAGCTGGGACCCAGGGGCGCTGTCCTGCCTCTCTGTTTTTTTTACTCATTCCCTTTGCAGTTCCAATTTCTTTTTAGTCTTTCATCCCCAACCCCGTCTTGAAAAATCTGAGGGAGGAGAACAAAAGGAAAAAGCAAATCTGAGCTTGGTCAGATGGCATTTGTGGATGAAGCTTCAGCGACAGGTGGAGGCTTCTGTCTGCTGAGCATCCTGGGCAGAAAGTCACCGGGCAGGAGACCAACCGGGTAAAGGAGCCGAGGGGGTTCTACGCCGGCTTCTCCCATCTTCTTGTGTGAGAACCACTGCTTCCAAGCGTCTGGGATAGAATCTTGCTACTTTAATTCGGGTTTTGAATCCTGTTTTGAGGAAAGAAAAGCACAAGCAATAAACACAGACCTGAGAAGGGGTCCTGCCAGCCACAGGGGCGAGAGCATCGTTGTGTTAGGAGCAGGAGACACACATCAGGGAGGAGCGGAGGGCTGGGCTGGTGGGCCACACCCAGGTGGGTTTCTAGAAGGTTCCTCCTGCTTTGGAGAATGTCCCAGTGTTCCCGTTGCTACTGTCCTCCCAGGGTCTACATGGTCCTCCAGGAGTGGCCGCCTGTCCCCAGGACAGCAGGTGCTTACTCTGGGCATGCCCCAGACTCTGGCTCTGACCACTGGGCACTGGCCTGGCCCGCACGCCTGGTCACCTGCGGGATCGGGAGCCTTTGGTGCCAGCAGCTGACGTTTTGGGTCACCCCCAGCGACGTGGGACGGTGCTGAGCATTCCCTGAGGGATTGAGACCTGGCCTCCCAGTCAGCCACTGGGGGCCTCTGAGCGCTTCAGGATTTGCAAGCATGACAGGGCTCCCGTGGAAACCCGGGGCCGAATCTGGCCTCCCTCCCTGAGTGTTCTGTCCAGTTCAATGGATGAGCAGGAGCTCCCGGTCCCTGAGGCTGGTTTTAATCCCCTGTCACCAAAGGTGCCCCCGCCCCATACAACAAACCCACCAACTTAAATCCAAGGTCCCCAATGGGCTGGAGGTGATGAATTTACCAGCCCGGAGCTGGAAGACTGAAGAAGAATAACCCAGCATCCCTAACCAGCCAGTCATTTGTGGGGGCCAAATCCTCCAGAGGAGAGATGCCTGGGGCAGGTGCAGAGCCGGCTGTGGCCCCAGGGCAGGCTCCCGTGAGCTTGTCGTCCTAACTGCCTGCTGGAAATGGAGGGTGGTGTGGACCCAGGAGGGCAGGGTGAAATGGGGAGCACTAGTGAAGGCGACCTTGGTCTCCGAGGGGCGGGTCAGACCAGCACCCTCCTGTGCACATAATAAATGTTCAGCAAGTAGTTTGCCAGGACCCTCTCTTCTGTGTCTTTGCTTCACATCCTTCCTGAAAACCATGAGGGAAGTGAGAGAGATGTCTTCTGTGAGAAGGAAAAGAGCTGCTGAGCACAGGGTACAATTGTCCCTCTGCCTCTGGCCCTGGGGCCCCGTCTGTCTGCAAGGACTGTTGGCCTATGCTGTTCCGCCGGCCCCTGCCCCTCCTCAACGGCCTCAGAGGCAGCACGACGAGGGGCCCAGAGTTGGTCAAAAGCACTGTGTGCAGAGCCCTCGAGCATCCTCTAGAGCAGCGTCCCGGAAGGTCCGTGTGTATCTGCTCCAATCGTGTCAAGATTCCAGCCCCGGGCAGCGGCAGCTGGGCTTGAGGCTAATGATGAAGAAAAGGGTAATTTTGTGACGCGGGCTGGGGCCAGTGGGCTGGACAGTTTCTCACTAACTGCCAGGCAGCCCACTCTGCCCACAGTTGCCCAAGTGTTTGCAACGTCTTGTTTCGGAGCCTGTCCCCTTGGCTGGCTAATTATGCAAAGAAATTCCGTTCTTAAGCCTTCCCGCTTTGACGGTTTGTGTTGGATGAAATCTTCAAGCTGTGTACAAATAATTCATATTAAAATATGACTGTCATCCAGCCGCTAAATATGGGCTGGGCATACGCCACGAGCGCTCCCTTTTGCCTGGATGGCAAGGTAATCATTTGATGAGAGTAAACTATTTTAGTGTTTATTAAGCCGTGATTGCCGTGTTTGATTCGTGTTACTGGGGGTGCATAGTGTGTGGTTGATGATGAAAGGAGACCCCAGCATGCAGCAGAGGTCCCTGGTTTCAGGACAATACCAGTTTGCTCCGCCTGCTGAAAAAGCTGTTGGGACACATTCTGCCCTCTGTGGATCTGCCGCGGTCTTGTCTCTGCGAACCTGGCTGGTCCAGACCACACAGTGGTTTTCACCTGGGGGCAGGGTCTGGAGATGGTTTGACTGTCATGCTGGGGAGAGGGTATTGGCATCTCGTGGGGAGAGGCCAGGGATGCTTCTGAACTTCCTACTATGCCCGGGATGGCCCCAAGACGAAGGGCTACCGCGTTCCCAATGCCAATAGCTGAGGCTGAGAAGCAAGGCAGCCAGGAGAAGATTCCCAGGTCCCCAGGCAACAGCCCATTCATCCAAGGAGGTGGGCACATGGCCAGCAGCTGGCACCCCACGGTGCCCCCAGCCCCCCGTGCCTCCCCATCCCATCCTTGTCCAGAGCCTGTCCAGGTGAGTGAGGAGGGGCATTCTCCAAACATTACCATTTCTGTCTTCCCACACTATCTTCTTTTAAAAAGGGGAGCTCAATGGGGCACCTGAGTGGCTCAGTCGATTAAGCGTCTGACTTCAGCTCAGGTCATGATCTTAATGGTTTATGAGTTCGAGCCCCGTGATGGGCTCTGTGCTGACAGCTCAGAGCTAGGAGCCTGTTTCAGATTCTGTGTCTCCTCTCTCTGCCCCTGTCTGCTCACACTCTGTCTCTCTCTCTCTCCTCTCTCTCTCTCTAAAAAATAAATATTTAAAAAAATTTTTAGAGGGGAGCTTGAGTTGGAATAATAAACAGACACCATCACTTGGGGGAGCGTTCTGGCAGCACCTGCTGAAGCCAAGGGTGAAGGTGACTGACCGGAGGTCCTGCCTCTGCCCCAAAGAGCACCTGGTGAAATGCACGCAACACAGAACACACGGCCTGGGTCTCAGAACGTTGATCTCCCGAGGCCCAGGGAGAAAGGGGGCGTTGTGCAGGCCAGTCCACTTCCAGCGACCCCGACATGGGAGCACCTGCCTCAACGGCCTCAGTGCCCCGGGCTGCGTGCTAGGCTTCTCCATGCTCTAACCTCTGACTTCATGGAATCAGTTGCCCAGTGTGCATCATCAGCTCCCACCCCAGAACCCCAGACTCTGAAATCCAGCTGCCCAACTGAGCATTCAGCCTGCTGGTCTGGTGAACATCTCAAACGGAACATTATCAAAACTAAAGTTGATTTCCCCCTGCTAGGGACGGAATTGTGTCCCCTCCAAAATTCCTATGTTGAAGCTCTAACCACCAGTGTGGCCATGTTTGGAGGTGGGTCCTTTAACAAGGCAATTAAGGTTAAATGAGGTCCTGTGGGTGGAGCCCTGATGTGACAGGACTGGGTGTCTTTCTAACAGTGAGGGACCCCAGCATCTGTCCCTGCTTGCACGCGCAGAGGAAAGGCCGTGTGAGCGCACAAGAGCCCATCTGCAAGCTGGGAGGCAGGCTCTCCCTGGGCCCCGGATCCCCTGGCACCTTGATCCAGGACGTGCAGCCTCAAGACCGTGAGAAACACATGCCCGTTGTTCAAGCCACACCTGCGATGTTTGAGATGACGGCCGAGCTGACTGACGCGCCCCCCCAAACCCGTCAATATCCCCCCTACCCTCCAAGTGGCATGTCAGACTTTCGGGTCCCCTGCCTTCCCCTCTCTCTCTTTGTCTCTTATTCACTTTCCATATATCTATCAGCAGTCTGTCTTCTATCTATCATCTCTCTGTGTATTCATCTATCCATTCATCCATCTATCCATCCTTCCTTCCACGCATCTATCCATCTATCTGTCCACCCATGTGCCATACACACACACACACACACACACACACACAATCTCAGCAAATCCTGTTGGCTCTACCTTCAAAACAGATGCCAATTCAATCACTTCTCATGACTTCTACTGCTTCCCTCCTGGTCTACCGCCTGCCTCCTGGTTCCACCGGAAACTTCTAACTGGTTTTCCCCACATCTGCCCAGTCCCTAAAAGATTAGGGGGCTCAACACAAAAGCCACAAGGGCCCTCCTAAGACAAAAGCCAGTGTTGCCCCATCCTGGCTGCAAGGTCGCTGACGGCTTCCTGCCTCACTCAGAATCACATCCAGTGTCTGCACAGAGACCCCCAGGCCCCCCCCAACTGCTCCCACCAACTCCTCAAACTCACCCTTCCTCTTCCTCTCTTTGCTCCAGCCACCCTCCTGCCCCAGGGCCTTTGTGTTTGCTGCTTCCTTTCTGAAATGCTCCCCCCAGATATCTGCATGGTCCTCTCCATCACCCCCACAGACAACTCTCAAAACACTTTCCAAACTAGGACCACTGCCTCTCTCTGTCTCCTCTTACCCTGCTTTCTTCCTCTGCATGGTCATTATCGCCGTAGAGCAAACAACACTAACAATAAGATGTCTGTTTGCAGTTGGAGGGAAGCAAATTCGCTCACCCATCATTGGTGAGAGTGTGAGCTGACATGTCTGGAAAACTTTGGCCGTACTTTTCAAATTAAACACGGAGGCACCACTTAACCCACCCCCATTTCTAGCGCAGAGAAGCTCCCAGAATGCACAGGTGGACGTGTACAAAGTTTTACTGCATCGTCGTTCATAGTACTGAAAACTTGGAAAAATACAGAAGTGCATCAACAGAAACACAAAGTGGGCCAGCGCATGGCAAGACTACTCAGCACCTAGAACAGTGAGGTGTTTCAGGCGTGCAGAAACCCTCCTGCTGGGATTCCTCGAGATGATGGGCAAAATTTGCAGCCAGACCTCAGATATGCAGCTGAGCTCTCCAGAGGTGAAGCAAAGCCCAGGGATGAAGCAGAATGAGACACTGACAACCAGAACTGGGAGCACCTGGGCTGAGGCCATGGCTCCCAGCGTGTGTGTGTGTGTGTGTGTGTGTGTACATGTGCACCTGTGTGCTGGGGAAGGAACACTTGTGGGTCTCCCTAAGCAACACAGGACAGGGGTGAGGCCACAGACCCCGAAGGCAGGGGGATGGACGTGTAAGCCCACCTGGAGGGGCCTCTGGAGAAAAGCAGGCTGAGAGACAGCAGCCCCCCAATGCTGGGTCTTCTGCATTGTCTGTCTTCAATGCAGGGTGTTGAGGGACCTTGTGTGCCGGCCTGGGCTCAGCGGGGGTGGCATCTCTGCACATTCACAATCACAGTTGCCCACAACGACCCTGCGGGTAGAGCCACACACACCTGAGCCATCCAGGAGCATCGGGGCTGAGGCAGCAACACGAAAGACAGACCCCTACATGAAACAGAGGCGCCATGGGCCTCACTGGCCGTGTGGCATTCCTGCAGATGACCGGCCGTGACAGCCTGCTCTGCTCCAAGAGCCCTTCAGAAGTGAACGTCCACGACGGCTGTACGAAGCAGCCACCATCGTTCTTGTTCTATGATGAACAAACTGAGACACAGAGAGGGTAAGTCATTTCCCCAAGGTCACACAGCTAGAGAGTGGCAGAGCCAGAACTTAAACCCAGCCATCTGGCTCCAGAGCATAGCTCTGCCTCACTGGGGAGGAGCTTTGTTAAAGAGAAGCATGAGCCACAATCGGAATACACGAGGAAGCGATCCACCACGGGCGATAGCCCAGAGGTAAGGCAAGAGCAGAGCCATGCAAGTGAGTCTGGGGGACCTAGGACAGGATGGCAAGCGTGTTCCACACGCGGGCATCCGGCTGCTTCATTAGAGACGCACGGCGCTCCAGAGCTATCACAGGGCGTGAAGTGGAATGCCGCTCTCCTGGGGCTCTTCCTCTAGTGAGGGGCTCACACTGTAGGTCTTGGGCGTCTATGTCTGCAGTGTGCTGGCAGTATGAAACACAAAGAAGAAACAGCAAGGGGGGCCAGGAGCTGAGACAGTCCTGCGGGAGGGCTGCAGCTGGGAAAGAAAAGGAAGTCCACCTGCCAGACAACGCTTGTCCAACGAGGGGAGGGAAGGAAGCAAGGCACTGAGCAGGGCCGCATCTGGAGGGAGAATGCTGGGGAGGAGGCCGCGACAGTGACAGCGACAGACACGAAAGAGGGGACGTGAACTGGAGGGAAGGTAGGGCGCCATTCAAAAATCACAGGGGCATTTTAACACGAACCAACCAAATCACTGAAAATTGAATGAATGAGTTCTAAAAACTTTTTTAAAGTAGTTAAGAGACACGGGATGGCAGGAAAAGGGGCCCAACAAATGTCTACGCTTTCCAGGAAAGGAGCAGAAAAAGGATGAGGGAGAGAACTAGCGAAAGTCACGGTGGTGAATTTTTCGGAGTAAATGGGACTGTCACCCTCTCAGATTTGGTGAGCGTGCGTGCCTAGAAGAACAAATAAACAGCCTGTCTGAATGCCCGGTAATGATATTGTGGAATTCCAAAGATGAGACACCGTTGAAATCGATGAGCGAGAAAGGACAGGTCATCTGGAGATGTAATGATGCCCAGACCTACGGCCAGCTTCTCAATGCGACAGTAGAGTCCAGAAGCTGGCCCTGCCTCTGAATTATTAAACAGGTTTGTGCAAAAGTAGGAAAGTAAACCCAAAAGGAGGTCTCAGATGCACAAAGGAAAGCAAGCAGAGACAGAGGCAAAAATGAGGGTGGGTCTAAACAAGTCCCAGTTATATAAAATAATAATCGTGGCTGCAAATGAGGAACGCCCCTCGCCAGATGCTTCCTTCCTGTGAAAGAAATGTAAGCAGTGTGACTGCAGGCTTCTCGCAAAGCTTCTTCCTCCTCACCTGTCTGATCAGTCAATTTGGGAAGAAAAACAGCTCTGTTTTGCCTTCCCCATGCTTCTTGAGACAAGCCTGCTACTCAGAGAGTACCTGAGCTCTCCTCTGCTCCCTGCTGCACTAAATCTTACCTGGGCAGGTGTCTACATAGAAAGCCTTCCATGTTGGGGTGCCCGGGGGGCTCAATCGGTTGAGCGTCCGACTTCGGCTCAGGTCATGATCTTGAGGTTCGTGGGTTCAAGCCCCGCATCGGGCTCTGTGCTGACAGCTCAGAGCCTGGAGCCTCCTTCAGATTCTGTGTCCCGCTCTCTCTCTCTCTCTCTCTCTCTCTGTCCCTCCATTGCTCGTGCTCTGTCTCTCTCTCTCTCATGAATAAATAAAACATTTTTAACAAATGTCTAGTGCTGCCTATGACCAGGTAAATCTGCCTATTTCTGGGATTTGAGTTACATGCTACAATGGACTAAATGTCTGTGTCCCCCAAATCCATATGCTGAATCCCTAACACTATTGTGATGCTATCTACAGATGATGCCTTTGGGAGGTGGCCAGGGTTAGTTGAGGTCATGGGAGTGGGACCCCCACAACAGGGTTAGTGCCCTTCTATGAAGGTGATGAGACCAGAGCACACTCTCTCCTTGTGCAGACACCAAGGAAAAGCCATATGACAACACAGTAAGAAGACAGCCCCCAGATGGAGGGTCCTCACCGACAACCAAATCCAACAGCACCTTGATCTTGGACTTCTCACTCCAGAGCTGTAAGAGACAGATGTGTGCTGTGTAAGCCACCTGTCTGTGCCATCTTGCTATGGAAGCCTGAGCTGACTGACACACTGTGCCCATTTGGCTCACCCCCTAAGCTGCTCTTCTGGGTGGGCCTCTAGCAGAAAAAAAGGTCAAAATATTTTGACCTCAGTCCTTATAGTGGTTTTATTCCAGAAACTGTTCAGAGCCTGAGTGGAAAGGAGAAAGGCCAGACATTGGGAGCCCCCTCCTCTGATCGGTATCTTTGTTCAGGAGGAACCAAAATATTGTACAACAGTTGCATGGGAGGCAAGAAAGGGTAGTCAAAGACAGGGTGCTGGCTCACCCTGGTGTTGTGTAGGGGCCAGTAGAGATTCTGAGTCACTTTGGGCCTTTGGAGGCAAGCGTCAATACCCAAAAGTGATGCTTAAGAACAGTTAGCTACAGTCTTCACTCAAATGTCACCTTCTCAATGACATCAGTCCCTTATTGGATTCTGTGATCACCCCATCCTCATACCATTTGTTCTCCACATTATATATACATATATAATTCCCTCATTTATCACACTGGTGTTTCTATACCCCCTAGAACCTAAGACTATAGGGCTTGGATCTCTGCCTTGTTCGTTAATGGATCCCATAATCCCAGAACTGGGACCCATCAAATATCACAACCATCTGTTGAACAAAGTGATGAAGGGACATAAAATATATACATGCAACCCAGTGAGGGGTGGGGAGCCCATCAAAACCATAAAACATCAAAGACAAAGATCTTAAAAGCAGTCAGAGAGAAAAGACAACTCACTTAGAGGAACAACTACGCAGACAACAAACGTCTCAACCACACACCAGCCGGCGCTGGAAGGCAGCACAGCAGCCACAACACAGAGTGGTAGAGAGGAAGCCACTGCCATGCTGGAAGAACTCAGTGACATGAAGATACTTCTAAACAAAGTCTGAGAAGGCTTACCATGAAAAGTCCCTCGGTAAAGGAATAGATAAAAAATACACTTCAGGGATTAAGACAATGATCCCAGAAGGAATGTCTGAGACACAGTAGCTCTTTTGTTTTACCAGCTACGGGTAAATTGACTTAACCAGCTCCCAATTCTTTCCAAGCCTAGTTTTCAACCTCTGGCAGCCCTGACTTTTTAAAAGAAACTTTAACTCCAACCTCTGTGCTTTTTCTCTGCCATAACATTGAAAATCATTTTATTTGCTCAACTAAATTGTTAAGAGCTCATTGTTAAGAGCTCAATAGACATTAAGGAATGATGTTGATGATGACAACACTGATGGTGATGGCGATGATGGTGGTGGTGATGATGATGATGGTGGGATTATGATGGTGATGATGGTGATGGTGGTGATGATGGTGATGATGATGGTGATGGTGATGATGATGGTGATGATGGTAACAACGGTGATGGGGGTGGTGCTGGTGGTGATGATGATGATGATGATAACAACCGTAACAATAGTGCTGAGTACCTTATAATCACCACACCATTTAATCCTACGCCCGTTCTAGGAGTAAACAGAGTTTTAACAAATTAAACCCTTTGCCCAAGTTGACACTAGCTTAAAGCTAGTCCTGTGTGACAGGAACGTTAGGAGTTAGCCAGTAAAGTCTATTACCAACCAATCCACTTAAAGTTGTAAGAAATGCTCCCAGACAGTCTTGCCCTGCAACATCTTCCACACCCGCTTAATCTATAATGGGAATCACAAGCATCACTCCAGTGATGATTGGCCAGGCATTTTCTCTCTAGAGAACTTAACCAGAGCAGAGTGGCCATGAGTCTAATCGAATACAATCTTGAAAATCCTGGTCTGAGTTCTTTGCTGACAAGCATCTCCTTCCACAGGGCTGCCAAAAGCCTTTGTGCACTGGAGTTTCCGACAAGAAATCAGTCTGTTTACACAATTTTCTCTCAAAACCTACTCAGCCCCCTCCCACAGAGCTGGCTGCCAACAGTAGTAGATGTCAAGACGCAAGGTTCCTATGGGCCCATCTGCTTGGACCCCTGAGTTTCCCTGTGCCTGCTCTGTGGTTCCAATATTCTGAAATCCATGTTTGGAACATTTTGCTTCCCTCCAATGCCTGAGCTAAGAACCCTTTCAATGTAATGTCAAATATATGTACTTTCATTGACTCCTGGCTATGATTGCTTCTGCTTTAGGCCACCCCAGGGAAACCTTTCCCATCACACCCCCAGTCTTAGAGCTGCTCCCCACCACCCACCTTCTTGGCCAGAACCCCATGGGGCTTGAAGCCAACTCATCCAAACTATGTAATCCCCTGTCCCCGAAACCCCCAAATCTCATAAGAAAGCTCAACGGATTCCTACCAAGGGTGAAAGTTTAGCCATTGGGGCTGGCAGGTAATTCATTTTGATCAGACTTGCAATGAGAGAAACACCTGATCCCCACCCTCAAAAAGCCTGACACCTAAGCATGAGTATATAGATTCATGTATGGTGGATGACAATACACAGGTAAAATAGCAACATGGGAGTTTGGGCAGGCTCGTGGGCTCACTACCCTTTTTAGTGTCAAGGTCCATTCACGGTGACAGGTAAGAACATCAAGGTCATAAGCAAGACTAGGGAAGATGCCTTAAGGTAAGAAGGACCCAAGGTGGCCCTTGATGTGGAGTCAGTTTTGGAAAAGCAGATGGGGACGAGTCATAGAGTCAACAGTACAGAAGGACGAAGACAGTACCAGTGGCCCTCTTGTGGACCAAAACTACCTCAGCACAGTTTCCAGAAATGCAGTCTGTAAGATACTGCCCTGAGAAATGTCAAAAAATGGTTCTCCAGTGAAACAGGTTTTGGAAATTCTTCACACTGCCTCTCCCTCTTGGAACTCTATGGCACATTGTACCGTAACTGTGTACATTACAGGATACATGCGCACTGCAGACTCTGTGCAACCTTTCGGGAAGAAGAATGTCTCAGCTTTGCTGCATCCAGTGCTTGTGAAACTGTCTCCAGCAGGTACCTCCTGGGTGCTGTGTACTGACCACTGTTGCAGGACCAGGGGCAACCACAGTGAAAAAAGCAAACTCTTTCCTCCTGGAACTTGTTTGCTAGGAGGGAGGCATGCAGTCGGTGGTAAGGCTTGCTTCAGGAAAACAAAGGAGAGCAAGGAGTGATGGATCTTCTCTTTCAGCCAGGGTGTGCGGGCCAGCTCTCGAGGAGCAGAGCCTGGGTAAAGTGAGAAAAAGGCCATGTGACAGCTAGGAGAACCTGTCCCAGACAAAGGGATCCTGAGGTGGGAGGCAACTGTGAGCTTTGCATGTCAAGAAACCGGTCGGAGACTGGTGCAGCTGGAGTCGGGAGCCAGGGAACATGATAAGACCAAGAGGTAGGCAGGGTGTGGAGTGTGGGGACCTTCAGCGTTGGCAGGGGCCTTCATTCACTCAATTCACGAGTTCACTGCACAAACATTTATTGACAGTTTGCTCCAAGCTTGACACCATTGGAGCCACTGGGAATCTTGTAGTGAATAAAACAAGCAAAACTTCCTGCATTAACAGAACATTCACACTGCGGATGGTGCGTCCTTGCTCTGGAATCTGAGGGACTTCTCTACTGGGGCCGCTGCCAACTCCCCATGGTATTTTCCACCATAGATACCTCCACCTTCGTAGGCTCTTCCATGTTATGTGGCCCATGTGGCAAGCTGCTGGCACTTCAGTCTGGACCTGCTCACAGCCCTTTCCTACCCCAGGCCCCACTCAGAGCTGGCAGCTTTCCATGTCACTCACTGAAAGGGAATACGAGAAGCCTTTCCAAGTGGGGACTGTGCCCCCTTCGTAACCCAAGAGGTCTACAAAGCATTGAGCTTTCTCCTTACTTGTGGGAGGCGTGAGCTGCAATGATCTGCCTTTTATCTTGCAGAGACTATCTTGGCATGGCTCGGGCCCTAAGACACCACTGATGTGACAGGTCCCTGAAACTCTGGAGGGTTTTCTCTCACCTTCTGGAGTGTACACACCGCATTGGGACCACCAATATACGTGTCACTAATTACTCATGTAGTCTGAGTGACATGATACCATTGATAGGGTGGGCCAGTGGGATGTTTTTCAGACGGTGCAGATTGTCCACAGGCCTTTGGGCTATATTACACCGGGGCAGGAAATACGAGGCCCTGAGAAGAGACCGAAGGGTGTACCGTGGCCCGCCCATATGGGTACAAACGGTTTCTCATGTCTCCCGGTAAGGAACGAAAAGACCAGGTTCAGCAGATCAGTGACTGCACCCAGCTGCCTGGGACTGTGCCCACCTTCCCCAGCAAAGATGCCAAACTCAACACAGTGACACAATCAGGTCCATTGCTCTGCTAAGTCTACAGCTATCCACACATGTCCCCCAGACCCTATCTGGCTTTGTGCGCTGGATTGTTGAATGAGGTGTGCATCTGAGGGGGGGGCTGTCCCTGTATCCACTAGGTTTTAAAGGATGACTGTCATCCCCCAGGATATGGCACTGTTTTTGATTCATTATCTTGACCAGCATTCCAGAGACTTCTACTCTGTCTTCCCTGCTATAATAGCTCTTACCCTGAAACCACGGAGCAAATTGGGGATTTAACCAATCCGAATATGTTTACTCCAATTTCAAGCTGGGAAATCAGAGCAGTGACCTCCAAGTAAGTCTATGAACCAAGTGAAGGGGTGTCATTAAGACGTGCTTCTGTAAGGGACTGGGGGAACAGAATTGAAGCAAACAGGCATAACATTAACCACCTTATATTATTTCTGATTGAAACATCCTATTTTTAGCTTCCTTAACAATAGGGTTGGGTGACAGTCGAGCCTTGCTGGCCTGGGGACAATTGCATCACCTTGGTGACTTTGCATATCCCCACCATGATCCAGGACTTGATAGACGTCCTCTCAGATAACAGCCTCATATCTGTTCTCTCCCAGTTTCAGAGGTCACCTTTCCCAGAACCTCCCCGTCCTCCTCATTTGCTGACTGCAGCAGAAAGGAGAAGGAAGGTCACCCAGAGGAGCCAGTGCTATCAATAAAAGCAGGGTGGCTGGTACTGAACAGCATGCTTGGGGCACAGAGACCAGCCTGCTTACCCAGGCCTCCTTCAGAATGCTCCTTGACGTCCATCTGCTTGTTCTCTGGGGCTCCCCAGCTGCAGTGACTGCCTCGGCCAAATCCAGATCAGAGCAATTAACTGGATAATTGCTCTAATGAGAGCACAGAATGAATCACCAGGGCCAATCTCACCCTGGAAAAATTAAATGGATAAACTGGCTGTCTATGGCTCTTTGGGACTTCAGCAGCTTCCTCTGTGATCTCCATGAGCCTTCTGGGGAAGATTTGATCCTCTGACACTGGAAGAATTAACAGACAAATGTGATGATAGGCTTTCATTATTTGGGTATGAGTTTGGGGAATGGCGATAATCAGGACAGCACTGGAGGAGAAACCATGGCATACAGTGTATGAGCACAGATTTCAGGGTCAGACTGCCCAAAATAGAATCCTGGACCCTCCGTGGTGGAGTGAGAACTTCCAAAACTCCACTCTTGCATAAAAGCAGTGAGAATGTGGGGAAAACTTGTCAAAGTCAAGTTTGTTTGTTTGTTTTTAACTATGGAGATTACCAAAGTTTTGTAACAACATGAGGAGAATTTATTCAAGAAAAATGGTTAAATATTGGTAAGTACGGTAAGCTTTGTGGCATTTTAACCTGTGTTCTCCCCAGCTACATAGTAGGCTTCAAAATCAATAGCCTCCCCATCACAGAAGCTGTGGAAAACCAGGAGCCAGGAATCCACCAGAAAGCAGAGCTCCCTAAAAAGTCCCCACCCAAAGGATGGTCACCAACTGACCTGTGAGCTGCCTGGAGAGCTGGACTCCCCCTGTCTCTATCTGACCTGATACAGACATCACTCAGTGAGAACAGCCTTATACCCAGGGGCTGCTGTTGGAGACAGTGTTACCAAGGGATCTGATGCGAAGTCAATGAGAAAACTTACAAGAAAAAAATTGGGAAATGAGAACATGGAGGTTTTTGAAGAGCTTTGACATAGTGCTAGGAATCTAAAAGGCCACACGCATGTGCAGGGCTGTGTGGTGCCTGGGGAGCAATGAGAAGGTCTTCATCTTTCACTGACAGCCAGTGCCCAGAGTCTGCACAAGGAGGTGAAGGGCTAAGGCAGTTTTGCAAACTTCCTGCCCGGGCATTGCCGACATGCCCTGCACACACACAAAGCCCCACGACAACGGCTGGGAGAGCTAGTGATTCAGGTGATGTAAGAGAACCTCCGTCAAGTCATTAGGTGACCATGCAGCTACTCCAGTAGAGACTTTGCTGGCCACACGCAACAAAGAATACAGATTTGGTCCCCAAAAAGTCAGTAAACAAACAGCACCAGAAATAAAACTGGGAGTGGTCTGATTTCCAGGGTTGTCATGTTAATTACTTCAAATACCAAGTATTCAACAAAAGGTTACAAGACATGCAGAGTAGGAGGAAAGTATGGCCAATACACAAGGACAAAATCAGCCAATAGAACCTTTACTTAAGGGAAGCCAGAGAGGAATTCATAAGCAAAGACTTTATTGTTTTTTTTAATATTTATTTTTGGGAGACAGAGAGACAGAGTGCAAGTAGAGGAGGGGCAGAAGAGACAGAGAGGGAGACACAGAAACTGAAGCAGGCTCCAGGCTCCTAGCTGTCAGCACAGAGCTCCACGGGGAGCTCGAACTCATGGACTGCGAGATCATGACCTGAACCGAAGTCAGACACTTAACCAACTGAGCCACCTAGACGCCTCTATTTTTTTTAATTTTTTTAAATGTTTTTATTTATTTTTGAAGGAGAGAGAGACAGAGCACAAGCGGGGGAGGAGCAGAGAGAGAAGGAGACATAGAATTTGAAGCAGGCTCCAGGTTCTAAGCTGTCAGCACAGAGCCCGAGGCGGGGCTCAAACTCACAAACTGTGAGATCCTGACCTGAGCCGAAGTCGGAAGCTCAATTGACTGAGCCACCCAGGCGCCCCCCCTATTTTTTTAAATATTTATTTATTTTTGGGAGAGCACAAGTGGGTGGGGGGCAGACAGAGGAGGACATAGGATCAGAAGCAGGCTCTGTGCTGACAGGCTGACAGCAGTGAGACTGCCGTGGGGCTAAAACTCATGAAGAGTGAGATCATGACCTGAGTTGAAGTTGGACGCTCAACCAATGGAGCCACTCAAGTGCCCCAGACTTTATTATTATTACAAACATTATTAAAGGTTATTATCAATATTTTCACAGGTCTAAAGGCAAACCTGCCTAAAGAATTAAAGGAAAGTAAGAGAACAACATCTCACTAAACAGACAACATCAATGAAGAGATAGAAATTATTTGATGAAAGAACCGAACAGAAATTCTGGAATTACAAATAATAGTGACCAACATAAAAAATTCACAAAAGGGTTTCAACATCAGATTTGAACTAGCAGAAGAAAGAATCGACAAACTTGAAGATGGCTTGATTGGGATCATCCTGTCCAGGGAACATGGATGGAAGGAATGGAGAAAAGTTAGCAGAACCTCAGAGAACCATGGCACGCCACCAAGCACACCAACACGTGCATAATGGAAGTCTCAGAAAGAAAGCAGAGGCACAAAAGGGTTGAAAAACAAACATCTAAAAAAAATGAACACAAAGAAAAATAATCTACACACCAAGAAACTCAGCAAACTCCCAAGTAGACAAAATGAAAGAGAGCCACACGTGGACACATCATGGCCCAACTGATGAAAACCAAGTACAGGGAATCTTGAAAAGAGTGAGCACAGGGTCCCATGTCACACACGAGGCGTCTTCACAGCTGGCTTCCGTCAAAACCAACGAAGCTAGAAGGCAAGGGGGTGACATACTCCAAGGACCGAAAGAAAGAAGCTGTCACATGAGAATTCTGTATCAGGCTGAACTAACCTGCAGAAAAGGAGAAATTAAGACACTCCAAGATAAACAAAACAGGAGTGAATTTATTGCTAGCAGGCCTTCTCTATAAGATATATTAAGGGAGTTTTCCAGGCCAAAATGGAGAGTAATACAAATCTATCCAGAGACAAGGAACACCAATAAATGTGAGTACAAAAAGGTGAATTTAAAGACGGTGATAAAAAATAAGGACAGTGTTTGTTGTAACTGTTTTCTTCTCCTATCTGATTTAAAAGGACTGCATAGCACAACAATTGCAAAACCTTGTTGACTGGCTTGTAATGTCAAGATGTAATTTGTATGATAATATTGGCACGAAGGAAGGGGGAGGAAATTGAGCTGTACTGAGAAAAGCTTTTGTGTACTATTGAGGTGAAGGCAGCATTCATTGGAGCAAGATTGTTTTAAGTTAAGATGTTGGTTGTAATCCCCAGGGCAGTGGCTAAAAGGATTATGCACCCCACATATTCATTTCGATAAACATAGAAAAGTATTTGACGAAGTAGAACACCCTTTCCTGATTGAAAGCACTCGAGAAAATAGAAGGAAATTGCCTCAAACAAAGAAAGAGAACCTTAAAAAAAAAAAAAACAGGTAACATACTTAACAGTGAAAACTGAATGCTTTCTCCTTAAGTTCAGAAACAAGCAACAGGTGCATTTTTACCCCATCCATTCAACATACTAACTGTAGATGCTAGCTGTGGCATTTATGCAAGAAAAAGAAATAAAAGACATCTGAATGGTAAAGGAGAAGTAAAACTCTCCCTATTTGCAAATCTTATGCTCTTGTATATAGAAAATCGTAAGGAATATACAAAAATATATCCAAGTGAGTTGAGCAAGATTGGAGGATATAGGATCAATATACAAGGTGTCTAGCCAGGCTAAGAGAGAGGGGGAAAGAGAGAGAGAGAAGACACAAAAGGCTAATGCCATGGACATTAAAAGGATAGTAAAGGAATCTTACAAACAACTCAGGCAATCTAGCAAAACTTACATAAGGCTTGAGGTGACTTTTTAGACACAACCTCAAAAACATGATCTGTGAAAGAGAATTTTGATAATTTGGACATCATTGAAACTAAAATCTTCTGCTCTGCAAAAGAGATTGTTGACAACAAAGACAAGCACAAGTGAAAAACAATTACCTCCGAAAGATTTATCTGATGAGGAATGTTATCCAGAATATACAAATAACTCTTTAAACTCAATAATAAGGACATGAACAAACCAGTTTAAAAATGGACAAAAGATTTGGGGCACCTGGGTGGCTCCGTTGGTTGAGCCTCCAACTTTGGCTCAGGTCATGATCTCGTGGTTTGTGAGTTCCAGCCCCGCGTCGGGCTCTGTGCTGACAGCTCAGAACCTGGAGCCTGCTTCGGATTCTGTGTCTCCCTCTCTCTCTGCCCCTCCCGTGCTCATGCTCTGTCTCTCCCTGTTTCTCAAAAATAAATAAATGTTAAAACAATTTTTAAATGGACAAAAGATTTGAACATATATCTTCCCAAAGAAGACACACAGATGACGAATAAGCACATGCAAAGATGCCCAATGTTATATACGTCACCAGGGAATCACAGACAAGACAACAATGTGTTATCGCTGCACACCTGTTACAATGGCTGATGTCCAACAATCTGACAATAGCAGATACTGATGAGGATATGCATTAAGTCGACATGGGTCCAAAACTCAGTGTAAAGCTACAACTGTAAAACCTTTAGAAGAAAACTTAGAAGAAAATCCTCATCACCTTGAGGTAGACAAAGATTTTTTCCATGAAATGTAAAAAACAAAGCATGGCAGATAAAAATGACCAATTGGGGTTTTCCAAATCCAAATTCTGCTCTTTAAAAAACACTATTAAGAAAAAGAAAGGACTACCAGAATTTAGGGGTGGGGAGGGGAGATCACAATACATATTTTTAATAAAAAACTTGATTCCCTTCCCTTATGTTCATCTGTTTTGTAACTTAAATTCTTCATATGAGTGAATTCATATGATATTTGTCTTTCTCTGACTAATTTCTCTTAGCGTAACACCCTCTAGTTCCATCCACGTAGTTGCAAATGGCAAGATTTCATTCTTTTTGATTGCCGAGTAACACTCCATTATATCTATATACCACATCTTCTTTATCCATTCATCCAAGGAGGGGGACAAAACATAAGAGACTCTTAAATACAAAGAACAAACTGAGGGTTGCTGGAGGGGTTGCTGGGAGGGGGGGGATGGGCTAAATGGGTGGGGAGAATTGGGAAGGACATTGTTGGGATGAGCACTGGGTGTTATATGCAGGGGGTGAATCTCTGGAATCTACTCCTGAAATCATCATAGCACTATATGCTATCCAACTTGGATGTAAATAAATAAATAAATAAATAAATAGAAATATCTCAAACAAAAGAAAAACCTTGAATCCCAAATATCTAAATATATATATATATATACATATATATATATATATATATTTAAGCCCTCACAATTCAGTATGAGAAGGCACCACCATTTTTTTAATGCGGCAAAAAAAAAAAACGTGAACAGAGACTTCAGAAAAAAGGATGTGCAAGTGTCATACAAGCACATAAAAAGAAGCTCAGTTTTGTTTGTCATCAGAGACACACAAATGTAAGCCATGGTTGAAACACTGCCATGGGTTTACAATGGCTAAGCTGAAAGCCTTCCCATCTTGAGTGTTGGCAGGAATCTGAAGCTGTCCAGACACTCCCCTGCAGAAACAGGAATGTGAAATGATGGGACACGGCTTGCCCGGTTCTTCAAACCCTGACTATACACTTACAATGCATCCCAGATCCCGCTCCCAGGGATTCTCGCAAAAGAAGTAAGTCTACGCCCTCGCAAGAACTTGACCTGAGTGCTTACAACACCTTCATTCATCATAGCCAAATGCCAAAAAGCAACCCAAAGACCCACGAAAAAGTGAATGAGCAAGCCCACTGCATTAGTCACACAATGGAATGCACCCCACAGTAAAATGGCAGCACCACAATCACACCGACGGACGGCAAATGCCGTACTGGAGGAAAGAAAAACGAGCCGGATACTAAAAATCATATTCTGTGTGAGCCCTACTCACACATCTTCCCATCACCCTACCTTGCAGCCACACTACCTGGAATATATGAACTGGCCGTGAGGCCGCCAGAGCACAGAGGAGGACGGGGTGGTGTTAGCTGTCCAGGGCCCCGCCCAAGGGCCAGACGGACCAGGGATGGGGACCCCGGAGTAGCCACCCAGAGAAAAACAAAAAATTAGACCCCACCTCATGTATTCCACTAGAGTAAATTCAAATGAATCAAAGACGTACGCATAAAAATAACGAAAACAGGAAGTCATTGTTTGTACATTATTCGGTGATGTAAAAATAAAATGATTCTGCAAGGCAAAACAAAAGCTTCAGAAGCAAAGTGAAAGTGTCGACTGCAAATACCATAAAGGAAGCAAAGGAGGGGAGGGAGTGAAGGAGGGAAAAGGCCTCATTTCTATTACAGATAAGAGCTAATTTCTTTAATGCATGAGAAGCGCATAAAAATCTATAACAAAACAACCAACCACCCATAGGAACAGGAGATGAAATCTCATTGAAAAGGCAGCACAAGTAGTTCTTAAACGAAGTCGAGATTTTTAACCTCACTCCTAATCAGAGAAATGCGTTCTCAGTATGAGGTAGACAATGGCCCAATACAAGGGAACTGGGGGCAGAGACACAGCCCTCCCCACCCCTGCAGGCACGCTGGGCAGAGTGTGCTCGATCCAGTGAGAAGCTCTCTGCAGGTTCGGTTGAAGGATTATGAAACATCCATATAAAGGAGTGTGATGTGACTGTGTGTGTTTCGCTGCAGAGGAATCCCCGAGGCCATGTGAGCACAGTGAGGCAGAGGGCTGTGGCCCAATGCCAGCTCGTGAAAGAGGGAAGGGTAGACGGTGAAGGTCGGCGTGCCTGCCAGCCTCTCCACCCCCGACTGCCTTGCATGTTTTCAGCCAAGACAACATCTGGGAAGACAACCCTGAGACACCTGGGAGCCTGCAGGACACAGACAGAAGACGGACCCTGTCCTGTGTGCCCTTTGTATGATCTGGGTTTGTACTGTGTGCGTAAAACAAAGCGAAGCCACCTCTCTGGAAGTCACGGACCATGGCAGGGGTTCTTGGCTGCTGGTTCCACGTCAGGGGCCAGGGGCCAGCACACCATTCTTTATCAGATCTCTAATAGAGACAAGCCCCAGGGGCTGCTGGGACAGAGGCCGTGCCCATCTCAGTGCTACCCTGCCACTCTCAGACCTCCCTCCCTGGCATCAGGCTTATTTTTTCCCTCTTCCTGCCGACAAACGCAGCTGAGCAGGAAAACATCACCCTCCTTTCCTGTGGCTGTTCTCCAAACAACAGAGCTTCTGAAACACGTGGAGTCCCTCCTGTATCTGAGACCCCCAGTGAACACAGGTGGGTACCGTGATGCCACGATTCGATGCGATCCCTGGAGCAGAGGACTCCATTCACTCTACCACAGACATAGGACGCCGGCGTGAAGAAGTCTGAGTGTCTCTCCAAAGTAAGCATTTCTCCCAAAGTTGCTCGACCCAACAAGGATTACATTTTGATGAAAAAGATCATCTGTTTTTATTCCGAGAGACTTCCGGGAATACCATCACAATTCATCAGCTCTTGGTAATATCTTAGGAGAGCCGAGAATACATCCCTGCTCTGTAAGTTTGTATAATAACACACTCAAGTGTTCATACTTTGGAAGCTCCGAGGAAAACTTGTGCAATTACGGCGAAAACAATTGTCGCGACTTCTACAGAGAGCACAGCTGTCAGGTACAAGAGAACATTTCAAAACATCTCTTCCAACACCTGTGTTTATTTTGAAGTGTCCGTATGTTTTCACCGGGGAATAAAGGAACAGAGGAAAACACATCAGACGGAGCTGACTTACAGGGGACTTGAATCGAGTTGTTTGACAGTCACCCACCACACCAACCACTGGAAGCCAATGCCAGTTATGAAGTCATGATTTATCAGATCAAACTCTGGTCATTGACAGGAGCGAAAGGATCACAGACACTGCGGGTCCAGAACAGTAAAGGGGGATTGGTGTTTTTCAGCTGGCCCAGGCGGGTACAACGACGAGAGGACTCTGGGCAAATATGACGACTGCGGACCCATCTGGCCATTTGATGGATGTCCCAGTAGGGAAGCCACAATCATTCTATCCAGGAGAATGCAAAGCTCCTTCCTGCTAATTCCAGTATCACTGGAAGAGGGGCTTCCAACAGTCCAGGCACAGAGACTGCAATCTGCGGGCAGTGCGGGCCTGATCTTGGCACAACTCATCCTTGTGATCGGATGTAACTTTTGAATTTAAATTAATTTGGGGGATAGCCATCCTGGAGCCCCTTTGGTCAACCTCAGAAAGGTGCCAGAGACCACAGGATAGGGTGTCACGGTCCTCCTAAGCCCGTTAAAGGGCCTGACTGTAGACACCCGGGGTCCCTGGAAGGGGAGATGGGAGAGAGAAAGAATCCCTTCGCAAGCCTGGTTCCCTCCTCTTCCGTCTTGAGGAAGAGGGTTTCCTGTTCCTCCTCTTCCGTCTTGACTTGGGCTCTTTCCTACGGTGTGAGAGACAGTGTGGGCTGTGTAGCCACTAGAATCAGGTTCAAATCCAGCCCTGTCACATTTCTGAACTCCACTGAGCTTAAGTTTCCTTATCTGTTAAAAAAAAATCCAGGGGAGAGGATGGTATCTTGACATTTATTTATTCCTGTTGTTTTTTAATGTGTTGTGAAATGTCATACATTCAGGAGTCGATACAACATGTCCCTACGACTTAAGGCAAACACTGGAGACACCTCACCAGGGTTGCCGTGGGCTCGTGCCCTGTTCAGCAGCCTCCCCATCCCCCAAAGCCCGCGCCCCCCTGCATTCTGCGTGCCTCTCCATCCCCCTTCTCCTTATATTCCAATAAATGCATGAACCCCTACACAACACGCAGTTCACCTGTGCAGGTGTCTAGATCTTACGTAAGTGGACTCCGGTCCTATTCTGCTGTAATTTTCCTTTTTGCTGAACATTATGAAATTCTTGGCAAACTTACAGAACGATTGCAAGAATTATTTCAAAGTAAGGTGCACACGTTATGTCCCTTTGCCCTTTACAATTTCCATGTGAATCTCCTAAAGGAAGGGATATGCCCTCCCATAACCACAGTCTAGTTAGTTATTAAATCCGGAGAATTCATTCTGGGTGCCATGCTTTTCCCAAGTCTATGGGCCGTAATCCAGCACTGCTGGTGGTTTTCCCAGAGACGGGCTTTACAGCATCTTCCTTTCCGTGCGCAACGCAGTCCCAGCTGCACACTGCCTTTGGTGACTGTGTCTCTCCAGGCTCCGTCGTTGGAACAGCTCATCGGTCCTGCTCTGGTTCTCACAACACTGACACCTTTGAAGACCAGCCAGCGATGCCACAGGATGGCCCCACCTGGGCCTGTCTGCTGTCTCTCTGTGCTCAGATTCAGGACACCGCCCACATGACGCGTGACTCGCAGGCTTCATGCCACAGGTGCCCAAGGTCTGTCTGCTCTGTCGTTGGCACCGCCAACTTGGATCACCCTACAAAGGGTTGTCCGCCTTCTCTGCTGCATGGGTACTGTTTCCCTCCACTCTGTACAGCACCTTGAGACCACACAAATGCCCTGCCTCCCCACCAACCCACCACCTTAGCAGCATCCACCAATGACTGTCCTTGAAACCAGTCTTCACCAAGGTTGTTGTTGGGTTGTTGGGCAGCGATGATGGTCTCCTTCCTCCACACTTCTCCTCCAGCTTCTCCCTGTGAGTGAGAGCCCCCCCCCTTTCCCTCACTGATTCACATATTTGTTCAACTATTCGTTATCTACTTATCACCCGTATGGACTTGTAACCCATTGCCTGTGATGCTGTTATCAATCCCAGGATGCGCATGAAATTGCCCTACAATCACTGTACTCTCACCGCCCAAACCAAACCTCCTGAGACAAGTTCCGGGTCAGTCTCCTCTTTTTTCCCTGGGCTGAGGGTATGGCATCAGAGTCCTGTGTCTAGTCTCCGGTATTAGCTTTTCCCCCTTCAACTGGGCTATCTTGTTCAGCTGAAATAGACTTGCATCCGTTTGTTCCTTTTGGGGTTCAGTTTTAGAGCCTTGCTCATCCTTGCTGGTTTCCCATCTCAATTTCATGTCCTGCTGCCTTCCCATTATGGGTTCAGTTGTGTCCGCTGAAAATTCTTATGTGGAAGTCCTAACCCACAGGACCTCAGAGCGTGACCTTTTTTGCAGGTAGCTTTGTTGCAGATGCCGCTAGTCAAGATGAGGTTATACAGGGTGAGGAAGGTGAGCCAATCCAGTAGACTGTGTCCATATAAAAAGGGGAAATTTGGACGCAGACACACGCACAGGAAGAGTGCCATGGGTTCATTAAGCCAGATGTTGGGCCACGCGTAAAAGCCAAGGGCACCAAAGATGGAAGTAGACCGTGAGGCTGGGCAAGACACGTGGAGAAGACTCTGCCTCGAGGCCGCAGGAGGACCAGCCTGCCGGCGCCTTGACGTGGGATTTCCCAGAGCTGTGTGAGGTTAAACCCCTGCTGTGTAAGCCGTCTGGTCTGTGGTACTGGCTTATGGCAGCCCAGGGAAAGTA
Source organism: Panthera uncia (assembly GCF_023721935.1). Lineage (NCBI taxonomy): Eukaryota > Metazoa > Chordata > Mammalia > Carnivora > Felidae > Panthera > Panthera uncia. The sequence continues at coordinate 102,207,993 of NW_026057585.1, forward strand.
ACACACTTCCTGAATTCTTTCACTGCACCAACTTGCTTCTATCACAACCCTCCCAGGTATTTGGGGAAGCTGTCATAACATCTGATAATTCAGACAGTTGTGCTTTCTTCTGCAGTTCGGCTCTCCTGCCCAGCTGCCAGGGCACATTCCCGCAGTGAAAGGTGAGAGGGTGGTAGGGGTGTGGCAGATGCCTCCTTTTGCACGGGCTTTGATTCCTGCACACGTGTGTGCTCCTTCAGGCGGGCGCGGGCGTTACCACGTGTCTTTCTGGTTTGCACGGTGTTGCACTGAAGATCCCCGGCCCATCTCGGGCACGTTCCTGGAGAGACAAGGCCCCAGGATATCCACAGCTTCTCTGCCCACACACCAGAAGATGCCAGTTGCATTTTTAAAGGTAGTGTCACGACTTACTTGCCTTGTGAGTAACATATTCACGTACCCATGGCTCTGTACCCTCGCTACGGCTACTGCTGTCCAAATAGGAAGCTTGTCGGCGTGGAGGGCACGGCTTCTTCCCCGTCCCCCGTGAGGTGGGCTGTGGGGTGTCTGTCCAGAAGCACAGACTGTGTGCCCCCTTCTAGAAAACGCCGGTTCAGATCTTTCTTCCCATGGCTTCTTTTTATACGTTCTTAATACTATTTCTTTGTTAGTTTTTTTTCATCACAGGTATTTTCCTCCAGACACAGGCTCCGCTTGGGTCTGAATCTTCACTTTATGGCATTTTCTGTTGAACAGGTGTCCTTAATTTTAATGTACCCAAATTGATCGGTATTCTCTTTTATAGCTACTGTCAATTTTTATACCTTGTTTAAGAAATTCTTCCCCACCCTGAGGTCATGAAGATATTTTCTCTTATTATCCTTCTAAAAGCTTTATTGGCTTTCCAATAAATTTGGGTAACTTTCAGTAAAAAAGAAATTTTTAAGAAAGTTGGCTAAAGATTGTTAGAAAATCGGAATCAGTCAACGTCCAGCAAAGAAATGACTATATTATCAGAAATCTCTCTCCCTCCCTCAAAAGGCTCTGAGGAGAGATGTTTTAGAGGCAATGTCTAACAAAGAAAAGAATATATTGGGCTTAGATTTTTTAAATAAGAGTAAAGTTGTTACAGAGACTGTCAGAGGAGGGAAAACTACTCAAATCATCGGCTAAAACTGGTATAAACTTGATGGCAAAACTCACAAAAAGTAAAACCATAGATCAATTTCAAGTTCAAATATATATGTAAACCATCTTTTCAATACATCAGCTGATCAAGGACAGCAGTGTGTTTAAAAGAGATTATGTTTCGGGGCGCCTGGGTGGCTCCGTCGGTTAAGTGTCTGACTTCGGCTCAGGTCATGATCTTGTGGTTTGTGGGTTCGAGCCCCACGTCGGGCTCTGTGCTGACAGCTCAGAACCTGGAGCCTGCTTCGGATTCTATGTCTCCCTCTCTCTACCCCTTCCCCGCTCATGCCCCATCTCTCTCTCTCTCTCTCTCTCTCTCTCTCTCAAAACTAAATAAACATTTTTTAAAATTTTAAAGAGATTGTGTTTCACGACAAAGAAGGATGTCCCTGGGAGATCAGAGCATTTCCACACCCAAAAATCTTGTCATAGAATGAATGTTTGCAATTAAAGAAGAAACACCCACAGGCGTCTCAGTGGATGTAGATGTCTAACCCCCTCGGTAATCAAGAAATCATATATGGAAACGAGAATGAAGTTTCTCCTACTTAATGGATTAGCAAAAACTATAAATTGTGACATTTTACAAAGTGACGTGCTTTGGCGTAGCGGGAATGAATGAAGTAGGACTGTAAAAACCTAGGGTTGAGTAAAACATTGAGTTGTAGGGTGACAGGATACCACTTTGTTAAAGGCTGAAACATCCCCCAAAATATATTTAACGGCTGCAGAACCAGAAGGCGTGGAGATCCGCTGGCAAGCAGAACGCAGGCCACTGAAACCTGCTCTTTTCGCTCATTTGCGTGCGCAAATGTTTTACAACAGGGGACGGTTTGGGTTTTACGGGATGAACGTTCTGGAAGTGGGGGCAGCTCAGGATTTGACCGCCCCCCGACCTGCACACTTGCGACCTTAGGATGGCAAATGTTATAGTGTGTGCATTTTACCACAGTTGCAAACAAGCGTTTGACGATAATAAACGTTGTTTAGACGTAGTCAGTGCCCGAGAACGCTGCATGTCTGTCATGGGGTTTTTCCTCTGCATTAGAAAACCCTGCCAGCGGAGCACCTACGGCACCTGAGCTGAGAAGGATGTCAGTCTGTGGTGGGACCCCTGCCAGGGCAGCCGCATACACCCCCTGTCCTGGCTCACTGCTCTGAGCAAGGGCCCTTTCTGGCGACGGACACGCCTGGCCACACTCCAGCCACCGGCTGAGGCCACACATGCTTTGTTCACACCGTTTTATGTTGTCCGTCATCAGTGACTGCCCCTCAGTCTTGTAGCAGAGTTTTGATGCAGTTATATGGAACAGCCTAAGCGCCGGGTCTAACCACATCCCACGTCCGCTAGAATTGCCAATAGACCCCAACCTCCTGTCCCCGGGGGGCACACCAGCAGGGCCACCCCGCCCACCAGCCATTCAGCTCGTAGGCGAATCACATCTGTGTTTCTATTTAAATTCTCAGACCGGGGGCGCCTGGGTGGCTCAGTAAGTTGGGCGTCCAACTTCGGCTCAAGTCATGATCTCACAGTTCGTGAGTTCGAGCCCCGTGTCGGGCTCTGTGCTGACAGCTTGGAGCCTGGAGCCTGCTTCGGATTCTGTGTCTCCCCCTCTCTCTGCCCCTCCCCTGCTTGTGTTCTGTCTGTCTCTGAAAAATAAATAAGTGTAAAAAAAAATTTAAATTCCAGCTGGGCCCTCTTGCTTCCCTCATGGTGACTTTGGGTGGCCTCCCGGTGGCCCGGCATCTGTCACCACACTCCTCGGATCACCCGCCAACAGCATCTCACCGTCAGACCTGCTTCTCAGGGAGGAAAGGGCTCTTGCCTTTAATTAAAAGATGCCGACTCACGAGTTCAGTTTCATAAACTCGCATAATCCCAGCGCGGGCGTCTGGGAAAAACGTGTGCATCTCAAACTCTGTCTGTCCTTTACTACACACGCTTGCAACTTGAAACGAGATGAGCAAGAGAGATGATGCCAAAATTCAGGGCAGACGTTGCCTGTCAGACTTGATAATCCTGCAGGACGCAGGAGCCGCCGTGCACTTGGCAGGGGCCCTGACAGGGTGACCCGAGGTTCCACCGCGCTGGCCCTGAGTCCTCCATGGCCCCTGTGCAGCTTCATTCATTAACTTCCAACCTCCAGGCCGGATCTGCCCTCGATCTCCGTGCTGGCCCTTCGTGTCTCTCGTTGTGGAGGCCAGAGACACAGAGACGTCATCTCAAGGAAAGCCAGGGAGGGGCGGCTCCAAGGACGGACGGCAGGAATGGAATTAAAAGTGTTCTCCGGTGCATTTTCTTTTTTTTTTTTTTTTAATTTTTTTTTTCAACGTTTTTTATTTATTTTTGGGACAGAGAGAGACAGAGCATGAACGGGGGAGGGGCAGAGAGAGAGGGAGACACAGAATCGGAAACAGGCTCCAGGCTCCGAGCCATCAGCCCAGAGCCTGACGCGGGGCTCGAACTCACAGACCGCGAGATCGTGACCTGGCTGAAGTCGGACGCTTAACCGACTGCGCCACCCAGGCGCCCCTCCGGTGCATTTTCTGACGCCGCGGTTTGGGCGGACATGAGAACGGGGGTTTCTGCTCCTGGGTGCCTTCCACGGTGTTCATTAAGGGAGGCAAGGGTCCGCGTTTTCTCAAATTCTAGCAACCCCCGGACACCAGGTGCCCTGGTGACAATGTGCCATCAGATCGATTCCTGAATAAGCCAGAGTGTAGCTCCCTCCAACCAAAGAATGTGTGTGTGTTATAATATGATTAGCACGGTTTTGTTACATCCATCCTGGATGTAACAAGTAAAGATGAGGTCACACTGGAGTCGGGGACCCGTGTCAGCAGGACGGCTGTCCGTACAGGAAGGCCGGCAGAAAGCAGCGACACACAGGGGCAATACCATGTGACCACGGAGGACTGGGGGAAACATCTGGAAGCCGGGGACTCTGATGTCACCCACCAGCAGTCGATTGTAGTAACAGGTGCAAGTGTGGAGTCAGCTGGCCGTGGTTCCAGAGAGGTTTCGGCCTTGGGTGTGCCCTGCCATGCTTCCCCAGGGTTGCACTTGCCCAATCGAATGCGCTAAATCAGACCCCGCTGGGTTCACACGCACGTTCCCAGTCTGAGAAAAGTGGACAGGGAAGGACACCCGTTTCCTGTCGTCGCCACAACAAGTCACCACCGGCCGAGTGGCTTGAAACAACACACGTGTGTTCTCCGACAATTCCGGAAGTCAGAAGCTGGAAATGGGTCTTACGAGGATAAAATTAAAGCGCCTTGAGGGGTGCGTTCCTTCTGGAATCTGGGGGAGAGAATCTGTTTCCTTTCCTTTTCCGGATTCCAGAGGCCGCCTGCCCTCCTCGGCGTGTGGCCCCTCCTCCATCTTCAGAACACGTCATCCCGACCTCTGCTTTCCGTGGTGACGTCTGCTTCTTGGACTCTGACCCTCCCTCCTCCCTCTTATAAACGACCTTGTGACGATTGGGCCACCGAGATAACCCAGGATAATCCCCTCATTGCAAGATCCTTGACTTAACCCCATCGGCAAAGTCCCTCGTGTGGGGTAAGGTCACGTATCCGTGTCTAAGGACTGGGATCCAGACATCTTTGGGGCCTCACTATTCAGCCCACCACAGGTGAGACAGCGGCCGTGCCCTGGTGAGATCAGAACTAGGATTTGGGTTTCCTGAACTCTGACGGGTCTCTTCGCTTACCTGCCTTCTGGGGGGAAAAACTACATAAAAGCAGTGTCTTTACCCAGATGGGCTCGCATATCTGCAATCACCACCAGCCCCAATCTGTCAGCGAGGTGACACAAGTTTATTTCTTGCTCCTGTCAAGTCAGCTGCACGTCTCCAGAGATGCCCTCCCCCGGGCTGGCTCGGCAACTCGGGGTGACGTCCACACCCATAGATGCCCCCGGATCATGGTGGGGAGGGAGGGCTGGGGCTGTGAGAACCGGCCAGTCGTGCTTCTAGCAGAAGCTTCACTTCCGCCCCCGTGACCTTGGCCAGAGCATGTCGCCAAGCTGCTCCTCAACTCTGGGGCCCAGGAAGTGAAATCTCCCCGTCGGACGGAAGTAGAGAGGAGTTGATGTCACTGAAAGGTACAAATGCCAAGCAGGCTTGGTCTCGGTGGCCTGCCGTGGACAACAGGCTTACGGCACGAGTCAGGCGCGTGGCTGCTTCTGCAGCAAGAGCGGCGACAACAAAGAATTTGGAAAATAAAACCAAAGCTCTTTTCCAGTCCTAATGGAGATAAAAGGGAACTTTAATCTGTTTTGCTCGCACCCGCGGATGCCCTGCAAGAAACAGAAGTCTCTTTGTCCTTTGTTATCCGCAGAATAAACAAACCCACAGGCGCTTCTTGGGCCTTCCTCACAAGGGCACCTTGATGTGTCGGGTTCTCGGTGGAGTCTGAGAGCCGACTAGACCCAATTCATCTCTGAGACTGTCAAACACTGAGCGTGGCAAGGACAGTGGCAGCCTGGCTCTTGGAGGACGAGTGTCCACACCCCGGCCGGTACTTGTGAGGATCTCTGCATTTGTACCCAGCCAGGGGCTGGGGGGGTGGGCAGGATTGCCAGCCTGGGAACCACTGAGAAGCTTGCAGCCTTCATTGCCCTCCACTGACTCCAGGCACTAGAAGATAATCCACACACACACACATCACATGTATTTAAAAGATTAGCACGTTTCCCCTTGTTTTGCTCATCAAAGGTATGTGATGGGTTAGCAACGCCTTTGCTCAGCGGGAAAGTTCAGCTCCCATCCTGCTTCCAAGCACCTGCTACTCCTTGTTCACGGCGGGGGAAATTTTCCATTAAGCAGCTTGAAACAGAACTTGTGTAGCCCTTCCCTCCCCATGCTGCTGCCCTTGACTCCGGGGGTCCCTGGACAGCCGGCTCGGAGAGGCTGGTAACAACCGAGTCCTGTACAACACTCACCACATAACACGTGCATCGATCTAGGCTTTTATTCCTAAAACAGTCCGGTGAGGTGGGTACAGCCAGGAACTCCATTCACACGGGAGGAAATGGGGGCCCAGAGAGGTTAAGGGACTTGTCCATGGTGACGTCACAGGGAGGACTGTGTCCCCCCGCCCCGCTCCAAAAACTAAGTTGGAGTTTGGGGTCTCAGACAGGACCTCAGGTGGAGATGGGGCTATCCTGGATGTAACAGGTCAAGATGAGGTCTCACTGGAGTCGGGGACCTGTGTCAGCAGGACGGCTGTCCTTACGCGAAGGCCACAGAAAGCAGAGACTCACGGGGAGAGCACCATGGGACCATGGAGGACTGGGGATACATCTGGAAGCCGGGGACTCCAGCTGGCAAACCACCAGGAAGCCGGAAGAGGGAGGAGGGACCCTCCCCAGTAGGTCTGGAGGGACCCTGGCCCTACAGACACCTTGGTCTGGAACATCTGGCCCCCAGGCTATGGGAGGATAGATTCCTGTTGTGGTAAACGCCCCAGTTTGTGGGGCTCTGTCACAGCCGCCCAGGAAGCGAACGCAGTGCCCCTTCCAGTAAGGGGCCGAGCCAGGACTCGAACCACTCGGCCCGTTCTGGCACCGCGGGGGCTCCGCACGGCCGTCTGAACTGTCAGGAGATCCAAGGATGAGGTCTGAGTGGGTCCACGCAAAATAGGAAATGACTCATTATTTACGGGTCTGTGTCCAGGGTACCCAGGGTCACCCCAGCGGACCTTGATTACTTCACGTGGGATAAAACCTGAGGCTTGTTCTCGACCGCTGTGAGGGGCACAGGCCACCGTGAGGATGTGTGGAAAACACAGCTGCACCCAGGGGGACACCTGGCCTGCCGCCTCTGCTGAGCCCTTTCTCTGCAGACGGCTGTCCCCAAACGAACGAAGCAGGAGCAGCCCCCAGCGCTCCCAGGGGAGGGACGAGGGCAGCCAGAGGGGGCTGCAGCTCCAAGAAACAGTATTCATCCTGCGCTTCTGGCTCAAATGTCGCCCAGCGCCCTGGGCTGGCATTAAGGAAAACGAGGACTCAGGACAGGCTCTGCACAAAGACTTAACCCGTGGCGCTCTGCCTTCCAAAGTGTGACCACAGCCTCAGAGACCAAACGCCCAGGGAAGCAAAGCCGCCTTCCCACCCCAATCTCGCCAGTCTTCCCAGGAGCACGGGGCTCACCCCCCACCTTCTGTACAAGCGGGACTCGAGGCACCTGCCACACGGGGTTTCAGGGAGGAGCATCCGGGCGATGGGTCTGCGTGGAGTGCAGGCCAGGGGGTCCCAGGCACAAGCTGGAGCTCAGTGGTCAGACCAGAGATAAGCTGGGGGCCCCCCAAGCTCTGGATACAGACAGAAGGGAGGGAAATGTCAGGAAAAGGGAAGGGAGAGCCGTCCAGGGCCCGGGGAGGGAAGGCCAGCCCTCCTCTGCTCTGCTGTCCCCGCCTGGGGCATCCAGGGAGGGAGCCGTGCTTGGGGAGCCGCCTGAGGGCACAGGATGGTTGGAGGACACGGGGTCGCAACATGCTGCACGTTTTGCCTGCATTATCCCCCTGGGACTTCTTTTTTTAAAATTTTTTTTTTCAACATTTTTTATTTATTTTTGGGACAGAGAGAGACAGAGCATGAACGGGGGAGGGGCAGAGAGAGAGGGAGACACAGAATCGGAAACAGGCTCCAGGCTCCGAGCCATCAGCCCAGAGCCTGACGCGGGGCTCGAACTCACGGACCGAGAGATCGTGACCTGGCTGAAGTCGGACGCTCAACCGACTGCGCCACCCAGGCGCCCCTCCCCCTGGGACTTCTAAACAACCCCACGAGGGGTTCTGCTGCGGGAAAAACCCTGTCCCCTGGAAAACTATATTCACGTCACAACCTTCGGAACCTGTGAACGTGGCCTGATTTGGAAATAGGGTCTCTGCAGATGTCCTCAAGTTAGAAGGAGGTCATTAAGGTGGGCCCTGACCCAATGTGACTGATGGCTTTAGAGGGAAAGCCAGAGACATACAGGGCAAGGACAGCCATGTGGAGATGGGGGCAGAGATCAGGGGGACAGGGCCACAGGCCAAGGAAGGCCAAGAACAGCCAGCAGCCCCCAGAAGCTGGGGTGGGGGGGCCAGAGCAGAGGTCCTCCTGAGAGCCCAGAGGACTCAGCCCTGCCCACCCCTGGATTTTGGACCCCTGGCCTCCAGAGCTGTGGAAGAATAGATTTCTGTGGTTCTAAGCTCCCTCAGCTTGTGACAAGTTGCTGTGGCAACCCCAGGACACTGATTCAGGCTCCCATCAGCACCCACCCTTTAAGAAGGGAAGCAGGGCTCAGAAGGGATAAGATATAAGAAACGGGGTCTAGAATTCATGGCTCTGCATGTGCCAAAGCCACTGAGCTCCAACCCCTGACCCACTAGCCCCCATTAGTCTCCATTTAGAGAAAGGCCCTGTGCTAATGTCCTGGGGTCACCATAGCAAAGTCCCACAAACTGCAAGGCTGAGAACAACAGAAGCGGATTCTCTCATGAGCTGGAGGTCAGAGGTCTGAGGCCAAGGTGTCAGCAGACCTGTTCTACCCCTGGAGGCTCTAGGAAATGATCCTTCCCGTCTCTCTCCCTCTCGGTGGTTTCTGGCAATCCTTGGTGTCCCTCCACTTGTAGACCCTTCACTCCAGTCACACGGCCATCTCCTCCCTTCTCCTTCCTGCCATCTTCCCTCTGTGCGCCCCTGTCTCCATGCCCTTGGGCCACCTTTCTCCCATCCAAGTACTAACCAGGCCCAGCCTTGCTTAGCTTCCAAGATCAGACGAGATTGGGCGCGTTCAGGGTGGTATGGCTGTAGACTTGGGCCACCTTTCTATAAGGACACTTGTCGTATTGGATTAGGACCCACTCTCATGACCCCATTTTAACTTAAAGACCTGTGTAGAGACCTGACATCCACCCCAAGTCACACTGTGAGGTCCCAGGGGTTAGGACTTCAGCATATCTTGGGGGATCCCGGGACCCAATTCAACCCTTACCACAGACACTGGATTTAGTGCCCACCCAAATGATCCAAGATGATCTCTTCTCAAGATCCTTACCTTAATTGTACCTCAGAGACTTCTTTCCGAATAAGGTCACTCACAGGTTTTTGGAGGCATGGGGTGCCCGGGTGACTCTTGATTTCGGCTCATGTCATGATCTCACGGTCATGGGATCGAGCCCCGTGTCAGGCTCTGTGCTACGCGTGGAGCCTGTTTGGGATTCTCCCCCTCTCTCTCTACCCCTCCCCCACTGGTGCTCTCTCTCTCTCTCTCTCTCTCTCTCTCTCAACTGGAGTTGGGAGGCAAACATATCTTTGCAGGGGGCCACTGTTCAGCCCCCTACAGGTATCTGGGGCCAGGTTTCTTCTTCTGCGTATCTTCTGTCCCCAGCTGCACCAACCCCAGGCCCTTTGCAGGCCGAGCCCCTTTGGTGTTTACAGGGTATTGAACAACAACTTCCATGTGGCTGCCTGCGGCTTTGGGGTTTGCAGCCTCTCTCAGCCTTGGAGACTTATTGGAACTGCCTGGGATTCCTTCCATCAGTGTTGCGGGCAGACGTGGACCAGGCGGGCCCATGTGAGGCCAGATCATCCCCCCAACCTCCCTCCAAGCTGGGAACTCTCCATCTGTAGGGTCATCTGGGAAAACCCTTCGTTTTCACAGCAGCCCTGAGAGGTCGGACCAAGTGTCTGGGATTGTTTCCCCAAATAAGGAAATCAAGGCGGGGTTGAAGACTCCCCAGTTCCGTGCTAAGAGGTGGCAGATGCAGAATCAGGACCCCAGCCTCCCGAATTGTCCCCCTGGAACTCTGGCTCCACCCACCCTGCCCTAGCCCCCCCCCCCTCCCCCACCTGAGCAGCCCGGTCTCCACACTCACCCCAAACCGCAAGCCACACAGCATCACGCCAAGCGTGGCTGCCCCTCCCTGAGGAACTGCTCCATGAGGGAGTTTCGGGGGTGGCGGGCGTGTGGATAGGGAGGGGGCAGAGACTGAGGAAGGCGGAAGGGGGGCAGGTGGCAAGGCAGGTGCCAGAGACAACAGCCGCATCCTGGAAGCAGTGAAGGCGGTCCTCAGGAGCGTATTTTTGGAGGCGGGTCCTTCCCACGAGCCCCATGTCAGTGCACTGAGGCCAGCGTGAGCCCAGGGCAAATCTAGAGCCCACAGCCCGTTAGCGGGGCAGGACCTGAATCTCTTCCAGGAGGACACCTTCTCTTGGCTCCTTGTCACTGGTCCACAAGTTGACACAACGTGTCCTTCAAAACTCACAGCCACATGTTGATAAAATGTGTCCTTCGAAACACAAGGCAACAGCCAACACCTGCGCTACTCATGCCTGACATTCACGGGTGCATGTGGGCCCGTCCTGTTCACAGTGGTGCAAGCAGAGAAGTTTCTGGATGTGCGGTAGAAGAAATCAAAAGCCCGCCACTGCCCGGGGCTTCTACCTTTATTCCAATGCGGCCAATGCTTTGCGAATAAACTTCCCTCCCAGGGGGAAGTGTGGTGGCAACATTAAACAGTGTTGTGGATTGAATCACTCCCTAAAACTTTCATTGAAATCACAATTCCTGGTCCCTGTGAAGGAGACCTCGTTTGAAAAGAGTCTCTGAGGATATAATCTGGTTACGGAGAGGTTATACTGGACTCGGATGGGCCCTAAATCCAATGACTGCTGTCCTTGCAATGAGGGAGAAATTCGGACACAGAGACAAAGCAGGGCAAGGTGGCCACGTGGCAACAGAAACAGAGATGGGCGGGCTATGGCTGCATGCCAAGGTAGACCCCAGCGTTACCGGCAAATCAAGCCCGAGGCTGGAATTGGCGGGGAGGGATTCTTCCGTAGATCCTTCAGAGGGAGCGTGGCCCTGCCCACACCTGAATCTCACACTTCTGGCTTCCTGGACCGTGAGAGAATCAATCTGTGTTGTATTGAGTCCAGTTTGTGGTAATTTGTTCCAACAGACCCAGGAAACAAATACAAACTGCATTAAGGTTTAGACGCAGACAGACCCAGAGGCAAACCCTCGCTCCATCACGCTCCGGCAGTGTGGCCTTGCACAGGAGACCGCGGTGTGGGGGCCAAGTGCCCACGCTTGTCTGTGCGGCGAGGAGCGTCCCAGAACCTACATATACGCGGACGGGAAGGTGTGACCGTGCAACGCCTCACCGAACGAGCTTTGCCCGGCACGGGCCCTGTGCAGCACCCGTACTCCGAAAATTCACCAGCTGCTATTATTTCTGACTCTTGATTATTTGGAGGCAGATTCTCCAGACGGCTGATGTTCTGTGTCTTGAGATTCCCTCTCCCCTCGTTAAAAAATAAAAAGGCTCTTTTTCACTGGTGTATCAGTGTTTTCAGCAAAGCCCACATCCGAGGGTGAGTGGAGCTGTCCCAGGGGCCAGAAGCAGACCGCTGGCTGTTCTTGATGTGCCTTGATGGCTGTCGCTCCCAAGTCACGCTGGCCACCTGCTCATCTGCCCGACTGTGAGTAAGACCAGCCCTCAGAAAACAGGGGCACTGGAAGGTGTCCAGAGGTCATTCCCCCAGGGTGGCCTGAGGGCCATAGTCTCGACACAGGATGGGTCCCGCATGACGGGACAGGGGCTCGAGCGGCTGAGCCCTCACAATAGCATGATGGTCCAGCATGATCGTATGGAAAAGTAGTCTGCTTGGCCTTTCCTGGCTCCTCTAAGTGCAGTCAACCAGAACACAGAGCAGTTTCTGCGGACTCCCAGCTCCGTGTTTGATCGCCATCCCCTTTGCCTACTCACCATCTTCAACTCAAAGTACCACAGAGCAGCCAAAGCAGGCTTGAACTTTAAATGGCATTCATCAGAAGCTCGATTTCCTGAATTACATTATCGCATCCCGGGAAATATGCAAATGGACGGTATTTTCACTGCTGAATGTTCTCATTAGGCTTTCTGAGCACTGTAAACCCAACGATGGGTTTAGAGAATTCTCCCTCACACAAGCTTTCTGTAAACACGCTGGCTCATAATTAGCGCAAGGATACGGCTCCCTCTGTTCAGTACCTTGTCTTTGATTTGGCATTTCCTAACAATCACAGAGAGAAAAATATCCAGCAGTTGGTGGAGAAACTCAGACCCCTTTGCCTCTGAGGGATAACTGGCCAGGCGTGATGTGTGGACCCAGGCCGGATGGCTTCTAAGGGGCCATGTTGTAAGGGGCACCAGCTGGACCCCTGCCCTGCTCTGTCCCCATGGCACACCCACACTGCTGGAACCGCTCCTCCTTAAAGGGTAGGCTTGAATTTAACGCCTCCAAAGATGCTAAGTAAGGGACAATCAAAAGAGAGTAAATACAATTGCAAACGAGTAGCCCATGAAAAAGAGTCATAACAAAGAACCACAACCAGAGTGGCTTAAACAACAGAAATTTATTATCTCTTAGTTCTAGAGGCTGGAAATATGAGGTCAAGGTGTCCAGAGCCGGCTCCTTCTGAAGGCTCCAGGGAAGGGTATTCCACCCCCTTTCCAGGCTTCCCATAACATTCCGTGTGTGTGTGTATGTGTGTGTGTGTGCGTGTCCAAATTTCCTCTTTTCATGTGGACAGCAGGGATTTGGATCAGGGCCCACCCTACTCCAGTGTGACCTCATCTTGACTAATTACACCTGCAGCGACCTGACTTCCAAATAAGATCACATTTGAGGTCCTGGGGGTTAGGACTTAACATCTGAATTTGGGTGGGACATAATTCAGCCCACAGCCCGGGTGGAGGGACTGTTCTACATCTTACCCGATACTCCACCACCCACAGGGAGACAGTCACTTCTCTCTGCCCCTTGCAAGTAATGTACACAACCCAAGAGTCTGGCTACGCAAAATCGGTTCAGCTGCTGACTTGAATTAATGAGGCCATCAAACTGAGGAGTCCATTCCTGGGTGTGTGAATGGCAGGCCGGGCCAGTTGTCAGGCAGCCCGGCGTCAGGGCAGGACGAGGGAAGGCCAAGATTACACCTCACTGTTTGGGAGGCACCTGCTCAGACCCGAGAGTGAGCGCATCCTTCAAAGGCCTCCCGGGTGCCTCACTTGCCTTCCCTCATCCGTATCCCTACGCCAGCAGTTCTGGGAACAGGAACCGGTTCCGTTTCTAAGATCGGCATCACACCCAAACTCAAATCTCCGTCTCAAGTAAACAAATGACACCCATGATTCAGCTCTGAAGGACTGTTCAAACATCTCTGCGAAATGAGAAAAAGGAAAGCCACATTGTTAATGCAGAAGGCCCAATAAAGGCGCTTGAATATTGTGGGATTATTTCATTTCTTTCTAATTTGCTGCAAGCCACCCTCAGCAAAGAGGTCACAAAGCTTTTCTTCTCTCTTGTACAGGCTTTGACTTAAATCCAGCCCTAAAAAGACCCGAGGCAAAGAAAACAACCTATGGGGTGAACAAAAGTTACTTTCCGTGTATAATTGGAGAAGATTGAATGGGTCTTGCTCTGTGGGCCCTTTATTAAAAAGTTTTCCCCAGAAACTCCTTGCAAACAAGTTTTAGAGAGAGCCAGCTTCTAAGCGCTGGGATGCACGTGTCCCTGGGGGTCAGCTTAACGTAGCAAATAAAAATGTTCCCAGGACCGTTTTCCCCCTTGGCTTATATAAAGCAACAGCGCTGATTTAGGGAAAGAATAATAAGGTTTCCTGCAACTCTTCTCTTGAATCACATGGAGGAAAACAAGAGGGAAAGCCTTGCATCGCCATAAAGGAGAATCAATAGGAGATTTGCAGCCTCGACGTACTGTCCGCGGTCAGCCTAAATGGTGACTTAACTATGTTTACCAGAGCGCACAGCTGGGCTGCTCCGAGACAGTTACCAAGTCGTGGGGTGTTCGTGGAAAGCCGCCCCATCCAAAAAGCTCGGGCAGAAATCCTGCACACGGCCTGGGAACACACCCAGGCCAGCTTCACAGCATGGCAAGTCCAGATGCAAACAGTCCACCTCCACCCCGGCCCCAGGGGGATCTACCCTTAAAAATGGCCAGTGCGACACAGTGACCCATGGGAAGGGCCTCGCAATAACTGAATAGCCTCCCAGCAGGCCTTCTCGCAGCCAGGACCCTCACAGAATCACCAAATCCCAGAGCTGGAAGGGCCCAGAGACTTCAGATCCATTCTCCTGATGATGTGAGGCTGTGGGTGCACACTGGTGGGGTCCAGAGATGTGAAGGATCACGTCCCTCTTCATAGGAGTTTTCATCTTCGCAGGGGAAAGCCCAACAATCAAAGATGTCCGGAAATGCCACAGAAAACATGGTGGGGGAGAAGGCTTTCACAGTAGGCTTTAAACTTCAGAGAAGGTGAGAATTTCAAACAACTCTCCAGGCAGGAAGAACTGAGGGGAAAGTGCAGCCAAGGTTTGCAAAAGATGGGCCATTTACTCATCCAACCAGTATTTATTCAGCAACTACTATAGCCCCGACAATATAGGATTTAAAATATATCAGCCCCTGAATTCCAGCACCTCGTGTCCTGTCCACTGGGGGAGACAGTCAAATAAGCAGTCAGCCATAATGCTGCATGATTCCAGTCCCCAGGAGAAGGCTTGACACCCAGTAGGGCTCAATAAATATTTGCAGAATGAATACTAATCCCATGAAAGTGGATCACCGAGGGTACATGGGAGATAAAGAGGAATTTCACTAGGACCGAATGTTCTGTGGCTAGATGGACACCATGAATTCCAAACAAGGTTATCATGGAGTTGATGGGGGTCTGCCAAGCCCCCATGACAGTCACCAGGACCTTGGTGAAGGGTGCAGCTTGGAGAGGTGAGGGTGGACGAAAAGGGCCATCATGAGCAAGGGTCTGAAGCCAGAAACGTTGTAGTATATTTAGGACCATGAACAGATTAAGACCAGGACTCAGGTAAGGGTCACGCGGGGTGAAGTTCAAGGTCACATCTAGGAGCCAACATAAGCAGGTTTTATTTCATCTTGCAGAAAGCAGAGAGCCACCAAAAACACCCCGTCTAAGCTCAAACACCTGTAGGCTCTGACTTTGGAATATGGTTGAACACAGACCCAAGGTTCTCAACTGGGGGCAATTTTGTCCCCACTTCCCCAAGGGACATTTTTTTGGATACAATGGCAGGGTCCTCCCCTCCCGGGCTGTGAGGGCACAAGACTAATAAATTGTTATCTACCTCATTCGTCCAGTGTTGGGCATGATGAGTCAACTATCCCTTCCCATTTGGGCAGAGGGTCCCTCCGTCACCAAAAGGGTGAACAGCTGGTGATCAAACACCCCTTTCGGACAACAGACTGAGGCAGCACAAAGTGTCAGTAGTGAACAGTGCCAGCTACAACGTGAGCCATCAGAGACCTCGCTGGCCGAAAATCTCCCTCCCCACAAGTCTCAGGACCAGACACCTCCTCACTAGATTCATTTATCTGGGTTGTTCTTCCATCGACCTCTCAAAAAAATATTTAAATCTCTTAGAAGCAGAAAACACTAGCAAAAACCTTTCCCCTGAGAGAGGGGGATTCTGGGCACCTGCCCGGGTGAGAGAATGTATAAGACACATGAGGGTGTGAGCAGCACCAGACCCGGGGGCCACACTCTGCCCAGGTTCCCAGATCCCAGCCACCGGCCACAGAAAGGACATTTTCAGCCGGTGAGACATTCGCATCATGGTGCTAACTGGCTTGCTGGGTGTTTGCTCTGTCTCGGAGCCTGAGTGATAGGACCGGGGAGGTTAAAGGGATAGGAACAAGGTGTGCATGGAAGCTGGTCCAACTCCCCCCCAGCACAGATTGGTCTCTGCGAGCACTGGCCCCCAGGGCTGTGGCTACCTACTCAGAAAAGCCTTCACCAGTTGCCCTCAGGAACCATCTCTCCTGGACAGTTTCCTGACAGTCTCTGTCATACTGTTTATTCCCCTCCCGGCCCCGGCCCAGCTCACATGACCTCCTCTACATATCAACCCACTTGTGTGTCACCTGTCTCTCTCTGAGGACAGGGAACTCGTCTGCCAATGCGTTGGCTCAATGCCTGGAGAAGGGGTGGACTGTGGCTGACCCCTCCCCACAGTCTCCGTGGAAACCACCCCCCCTCCCCCAGGTCCCAGCGGTGAAGCTCCTCCTTCTTCCGACAAAACACGGAGGTGAGCGCAGAAAGCAGTGAAGCTTCCTGAGGAAGACGAGGCCCACGGTGAACCCCCAGAGGGCTGGTAGAAGCCACGGTCCCTAGGGATGTCCATCTCCTGGCACCCACCTCTGTGTGAGCCCTCTCTGTGCTGTGGGCAGGCGTGTGAGTTGCTTCCAGCTGTAGAGTGCAGGAGCAGTGAAGGAGTGTCCCTCTGCGGCTGGGACACTCCATCTTGGCAGACGGAGCTAGAGATTCTCCTCGGCAGCCACTGTGTCAAGGATGCCCAGACACACTCACACACCACTCCCAGGCCAAACACCGTGGGGCAGGACAAGTAGTCGAAACCATGGAACAAGTGCTCATAGAGTGAATTTTATGCACGGTGTGCATGGGAGGGGGTCTCACACACCTTGTCATCCATGGTCGTCCGGGCTGTGTCCTCATCTGGAAGCTCGGTGGGGAGGAGTCCGTACCCAAGCTTCTGCAAGCTGTTGCCAGAACCTGTTTCCTTGCAGCTGTCAGACTGGGTTGTTCTGGGTTTTCTCCAGCCAAAGCCCGGAGGCCGGCCTGCTTCAGCCCCATGTGGGGATCAGGAGTCCTCTCCCTGGAGGAAGCCCTGCTCCAACAGCAACCGGCTTGAAGAACCCCAGTTAAGTCATGTGACCTCCTTATGCCTAAGTTTCCTCATCTGCAAAACAGGAGACCAGGGAGAATGCCTGGTCTGTCTGGTCTTCTCAGGAGGGTTGAAATGATTGAATGAGTCGATAAATGAGAACAAATGAACGTGCCTGGCACATTCACTCTGTAAAAGTTAGCTAGCATTCCTGGTTTTGTCACTGTCGTGCCTTCAAACCCCGTCCATCCACTGGTGGCTCCCACACTAACACTGGGTCTTGCCCTCGTTCCTGAACTCAGACCCATGCCTCTCACTGCCTACAGGGCACCTCCCCTGGGGATTTCTAAAAAGCACCCCAAATCTCTGCTGCATCCCAAATGGCTCACCGTGCAGTCTGTATCATCCCGGGAAGCAGCATCTCCGTTCCTCCCGGTGTTGGAGCCAAAGGCCAGCAAGTTCTTTTGGCTCTACTTTCAAAATATATCTGGTAGCCACCCACCGCCCAGCACCTGTACTGCTGCCCTGTGACCCAAGCCTCATCACCTGTCCCCTGAGTTACTTGGACAGCCTCCTCCAAGTATACACCCCTGCCCTCTGCAGTTTCCACTCAACAGAGCAGCCAGGAAGAGCCTCACAGAAGGCAGGTCCCACGCTGTCACTCTGTCCAAACGCCCTCTGTGGCGTCTTCCCATCTCCCTCAGGCACCTGCGTGGATGGCCCTATGCCGTCTGCCCTATGACCTCCCTGACCTCAGCTCCCGCAACTCCCGTGGCCACCACCCCTCCTAGTCTTCCTGACCTCTCTTTACTCTGTGGGGCCTCTGCCTTTACACTCCCAGTGCCCAGACACCCCCTCCCATGTACCCCCCTGCCGCCCTCCCTCCAATATTACGTCTTATTCAACTACCACCTTCTCAGGCAGCACTCTTTCTAAAACCGGACCCTCTCCTCTCACACTTCCCATAGCCCTTCCCTGCCCTATTTCTGTCCTTAGCACTTATCACCATAGAATGTTCACGCATTTTATTTTGTTGAACTGGTTTATCATCTGTCTTCTCCAGCAGAAATCAATCTCCTTGTGGGCCAGGATTCCTGTCTCCTTTGATGCATCTTCAGTGGCTGGAGTATAGCAGGTGTTCAGGACACATCTGCCAGGCGGAGTGAGAGGGACTCACGGACCTCTGTTGCTTTTGCCAAAGCTGTTAGCTGGGGCTGCTTCTTCTCCACCGTCTTCTGCTTCCTGTGGCTTCTCCTCGACCATGAAAGATAGTGGAAGGGAAGAAAGAGAGGGAAGAGGCAGGAACAGTCCTGGAGGTGCTGCAGTTCCCGTGACAAGTGTCTCCAAGAAGCTGCTTGTTCCCCAGCAGAAGAGATAACTTTCTGATTATCTGTCCCATCCCAGAGATCTCTTTGGAACATTAGGTCAAGGCTGTTCTGCACTTCCACGCAAATCCACTGATTAGGAGAATATTCTGGAGACCCAGTATGCGATGGTTATGATTTACTGACGTGGACGACGTCAAGGAAGGACTTCTACCACTCAACGGTAAGAAAGTTTCCCCAGGAGAACCCTCTTGCACTGTTGGTGAGAATGCAAACTGGTGCAGCCACTCTGGAAAACAGTGTGGAGGTTCCTCAGAAAATTAAAAATAGACCTACCCTATGACCCAGCAATAGCACTGCTAGGAATTTACCCAAGGGATACAGGAGTACTGATGCATAGGGGCACTTGTACCCCAATGTTTATAGCAGCACTCTCAACAATAACCAAAATATGGAAAGAGCCTAAATGTCCATCAACTGATGAATGGATAAAGAAATTGTGGTTTATATACACAATGGAGTACTACATGGCAATGAGAAAGAATGAAATATGGTCCTTTGTAGCAACGTGGATGGAACTGGAGAGTGTGATGCTAAGTGAAATAAGCCATACAGAGAAAGACAGATACCATATGGTTTCACTCTTATGTGGATCCTGAGAAACTTAACAGAAACCCATGGGGGAGGGGAAGGAAAAAAAAAAAGAGGTTAGAGTGGGAGAGAGCCAAAGCATAAGAGACTCTTAAAAACTGAGAACAAACTGAGGGTTGATGGGGGGTGGGAGGGAGGGGAGGGTGGGTGATGGGTATTGAGGAGGGCACCTTTTGGGATGAGCACTGGGTGTTGTATGGAAACCAATTTGACAATAAATTTCATATATTGAAAAAAAAAGAAAAAAAGTATATATATATATATATATATATATATATATATATATGCAAATTCAGATAAAAATGATACTACCCAGAAAACAAAAAAAGAATAAACATTAAAAAAAGAATTAGTAAAATTTTATGAAGAACCAAAAGACCCTTCTTTTTTCACAGACCCAAAATGATACCATATCTTAGGCTGAAGGAGTTGATCTTATTTTCTCAGTGGAACAGCCACCAAAAGGGGTGTGTGTGTGTGTGTGTGTATGTGTGAAAGAGAGAGAGAAAGAGAGGTTAAAAGTTACTGATGAAGTTTCTTGTTTACAAGTTTACTTTCATCACATCTTAATGAATCAAGAGACTCAAATGACTCAGAGTCTCCATGGTCAGTTTGCTTTTCCACTGCTCTAACTTGTTTTACATTTCAGCAATCATTTAATGCTTAGTAAAAACATTTACACCTTTTGCTTGCAATTGTTGATTTAAAGTGTATAGGCTTGAGAAACCATCTACTTCATAAACCAATTCTGCAAGGTTCTCTTGATTATTAAACTGAAAAAAATTAAAAAAAAAAAGAAAGTTTCCAAAAAAAAGAAAGTTTCCCCAGGAGGAGAAGGGGGCCGAGCGGGGAGAGAAGAGGTTGGAGGAACAAGATCAGTACCGTCACAGCTGTGAGCGAAGTTCAGGCATCCAGGGCGCCTCTGGAGGCTCCTTCTGATGCAGGCAGACTCTGCTGATGCCGACCCGGAAGGTGAAAAGCAGGTGGCTGGGGTTCGAGAGGCCCCACTAATTCTGCACCAACGCCCCCCAGTCCAGTGTGCCCTTCCTGCCCCGGGTGGTGGGACAACTCAGTGAAGGCAAGCAAATCTATCTAAATCTCCCCAGCGTCAACCCAGACCCCACATGGCCGCTGGAGGACAGCGTCCCCAGCAGAAAACCTTCCGGGTGTGTTCCTCCAAAAGGACGAGTCTGCGCGGTATCTCTGGGACTACGAGGCCCTTTCCAGAGAAGTCTGCAGGAGCACGCTTCCTGGGAGCTCGCTCCAACCCTGGACCTGGGGGTGCTGGCCAGTGCTGTGTTCAGCGCCTGGAGGGAACACAGCAGGGAGGGCAGAACCCTGATCCCCCGCGAGCTCCTTCCCAAGCCTCCAGAGCGGAGAGCCTCCTCCTCCAAGCCGCCAGTGCCCAGCCAAGCGCTCACCTGCCTCGAGAACGTCACCTGCTACTCCGCCAACCGAGTGATATGTTGAAGTTGTTTAAAGGAGAAGCTACAAGTAGGAGCAAATTGGGCCTCTTGACTCCCGTGAGAGATTGCTACTTTCTGCAATTATTTATGTGAAACTCAAGATCATTTGCCAGCTCTTTTCCCAGCGGATGGCTGACAGCCAAGTGAGAGGAGAATTTTGCAGCCTTCTCGCTCCTCACCCCACCCCCCACGCTCTCTCTCTTTCTCTTCTGCTTGCTAGTTTGCTTGCTCTGAATAACCGAGTCTCATTAGGATGAGACCTGAGACTTTCCAAATGGGAAGGACAAGTTCTCTTCATAGTTTAGTATAAAACAATGGATAAAGAGCGGGGGTGTCGTCCTCAGAATATGTGGGGGAGCTGCAGGCTGCTAACGAGCCCACCTCCCCGCCTCTCGTCAGCCCTTTGCCGCCAAAGCACAGCCTCAGCCTGTTGGGGGCGCCCTCCAGCATCTGGGGTCCTCGCACCTGCCACTTCACTCACGTGCATGGCTTTCCCTGCCGGGCTGGGCTGGGGACACCACGGGCACCTTCACCTCCAGACCATCAGCTCAAAGATAGATACCGAAAGCACAAGTAACGTAAGAGAAAAATCAGCAAAATTAGAGTTTTGTGCTTCAAAGGACACCCTTGGGGATGTTGAAAGACAGCCCACAGCAAGGGAGAAAATATCCCCAAATCCTCTATCTGATAAGGGACTTTTATCTGGATAAGTAAAGAACCCTCATAACTCAACAATAAAGATAAATATTCCAATTAACAATGGTCAAAGGAGTAGATCTTTCTTGGAAGGAGACAGGCAAATGGCCGATAAGCATGTGACAAGACTGGTGAAAATGTAAATGGAAACCACGAAGATACTACTCCCCACCCACACGGGTACCCCAGAAAGACTTGTGGGTTCAGGTGACTCCATCCCCAAATCATTGCTGTTGGCCAGTCCAGGGAAGGGTAGCGGGGCAAGCAGAAGGCAGAGGGGGCATGGGTCTCCGCCCCTGATACTGATGGGGACCATCATCTTCTGTGGGCCTTCAAGGAAGGAAGGAATGACCCATCTGAGTGCCCCTCTGTTCTTGAGGACAGGCAGCAGACATTTCAGGACACGGCCCTGGAAGGGTTCAGGAGTCTGTTTCTGCCATTCGTTCCTTGCGTGACCTTGGCCAGTCCTGTCTCCTCCGAGGGAGGCCAGTTACGTGTGAAAGATGGTCTTGAATGAGGTGACCTAGTGCGGTTACCGGCTCTCCTACACTCGCCAGTGAGCACACTTGGCTCCCACTTCTGGTCACTCAGAACCATCCCCTGCAGCCTGCAGACTGGTGGTCCCGAATTCCCCAGCTACGGCTAATTAAGGGCTGGCACGGCCATGACACTTTGCCAACCAGAGCCACACCATGGGTTACTTTCGAAAGACTCCATCTCTGGTGAGGAGTGTGAGGGAAGCTAGCACAACATCACACCTCAGAGCCCCACGTGGGGCAAGATCCCCCTGCCGGGCTCCAGCTGCCATCCCGGCCACACCTTGGAGCCACGCTTTGGAGCAAGCAAACTGCCTGAGAAGACGGAGATGGATGGCACCAGCCCAGTCCCAGGAAACAAGCCATCCTTGGACATTTCACACCTGGACACTAAGCTACATGTCCATTACCCCGCGAGTCGAAAGCCCTTCCCAGCACAGAAATACTCGATATTGATTTTATCCACCGTGCCAAACATCCCAGAACATCCGGGCGAAGGGACACGGTGCATTGATCCTGCTCTCTTCCGCCCCACTGTTCCACCAGAGGACACCTAAAACTAATAGCTCGTCCAGCGTGAAACCGCAACCTCCAGAAGGTCCCCAGACTCCCCAGGAGGTGAGAACCCCGATCGATGGAAAAGGAAGGAGTTTCTTGCAAACACAGCACCTCAAGCCCCGCTGTGGGTAACAGTTTAAGAGCCCCGCGTGACCAATGTCCTCCTGCTTAGCTGAAGCTGGGCAGTTGCTGAGTGCACAAGCCGTGTCACAGGCACGGAGATGTGCTAATCCCACTGGGCTCTGGGACGGGCCTGAAGTGTCGGGATCATATCCACGTTAGTGGCCACAGGAAAGCGACGATTCTGAAGGGATCCGCTCATAGCTGCTGGAATCAAGCTGCAGCTTGACCAACACCTCTGACATTGGCCATGCCCCCAGGCAGGGGACCACTTTGTCCCAAACCAGGGAAGGGACATGTCCTGGAGGGAGTTGGACCAGCAGGCTCAGCAGAGCAGGATACTTGGGGGAGGAGGAGGAGGAGTCAAATGCGGGAGACCTTCAGCTCCATCCTGACACCTCCAGGCTCAGTCATTGGAAGAGCTTCTTCATGCCTCAGTTTGCTCATCTGTGACATGGGAATGGCAGTACCTCTTAGATCACTGCCCTGCACCTCAGCGGAACCACGGGCAGCTAGAAATACAGACAAATCATATGTTACCCCCATCCAACCACTCCTCACCACCCACAACACTACACCCCATCCAAGTCACCCCAGGACACCTCTGGACACTGAGAAGAGCCTCCCCTGAGGCCTCCTTGCTCATACTGCTGCTCCTTTCCAGTCCTCCCCTCAGTCCTACCATGCCACAGTGCCTTCCCACCACATGTGCTAACCCTAAACTCCCCTGGACCCCACAGCTGTGGATCCCACCTGCCTCATCTCCAGCCACCTCCCCCCATCCTGGACCCTTCGCCTTGCTGTCCTCGCTGCCCCAGTGCCCCCCCCCCCCACCATTTCTCTCACTACTTTTTCATCTCCCCCATTGCCCCAACTTATTTCCCCAAAGAAGGGCCACCACTCAGCACTGCATTTTGTGTTATTTGCCAGAGCATCTGTCATTGTTACCCCGGAAGATGAAGTCAGGAGGACATTTCTCAGTCTCGTTCACCTTTGTATCCCCAGCTTTGAACTACATCTGGAACACAAGGAGACTCTAAATACCAGTTGCCTAAAATAACTCCAGGCAGGACGTGGGGGCAGAGATTTGGGCAAACATGGTGAAGCATGAAGGTCCAGGGAGCAGGTGGAGAGGGAGAGGGAGTCAGATGTGGAGGAAGTAGACTGGGAACAGGGACTGAGGAAAAGGAGAGCAGAATTGACAGCTGGCCAGTTCCCAGGAGGAGCGCCGGTGTGGAGGGCACCTGTTGTGGGTTGCACTGTGTCCCTAAACAGATATGATGAACCCTTCATACCTGTGAATGCGGCCTTATGTGGAGATAGAGTCCTTAACCAAATTAAGATGAGGTCACAGTTAGGGTGGGCACTAATCCACCATGTCTGATGTCCTTATGAGAAGTGAAAATAGACCCAGAGAAGGCCGTGTGGCCACAGAGCAAAGATCGGAGTGATGCAGCTACAAGCCAGAATTGACAGCCACCAGAAAGAGCTGGAAGAAGCAAGGAAGGATCCTCCAGTAGAGCTTTTGAGGCAAGCATGGCCCTGTCGACACCTTTTGTTGGACTCAGCCTCCAGAACTGGGAATGAATCAACTGGGACCACTGGTTTGCGGCCCTTTGTTTTGGCACCGCAGGACATGAATACAGGTCCCCCTTCACTGAGATCAGAAAAGAAGAAACAAAGCTGGTTCGTAGGGATGGGGAGGAGGGAAGAGAGAGGATGTACCCTTGACTGAGTTTGGGCCAGGTCCTTTTAAAGAGCACAGAGCATCCCAGGAAGTGCTAGGAAGGCTGCTGACCACAGGATCTGGGCTCAGGCTGGGCTCTCAGGCAGAGGACTGGGTCCAAGAGACCAGCCTCAGCCCAAAGCAGCATGAGACATGGCGGCCAAGCGGAGGCAGCCCAACCCTGAGGGAAGCGACTGCCCCATCAGTGTTAGCTATCCTTGTCATTGTCATCATCAAGTTACCAAACTGAGATGCCCCTGAATAAAAACAATCTGTGATAAAATTTCACAGCATCCTCCTTTTGGAAATTCATAACATAAATGTGCACACTGAAAGTTCTGGGAAGCCATTGCAATAAAGAACATGCTGGAACCTAGAGCGTCCCAAACAGTTTCTTGAGTTCATACTTCACCTGAGCCTTTGCTGCACTAATGCCAATCAATGGTGGGTCTCCAAGAAGGGGACACAGAGAGGGGAAGTACCTTGCCCCAGACCACACAGCTAATGAGTCTCTCACTAGGACAGGGTGTCAGGCTGTCTTAACCTGACCCTTTGCTGCTGTTCTGGATGTCAGTGTCTTGTATGGAATAAGTGCCCCATCTGGGATGGAGCTCAGTGTTACTATGAATTGGGAAGAGAAACTCAAAAGAAGCAAGGAGAGGCATCCTGCATCATCCCATTTCCCTTGGTTCTATTTCCAATGACCAAGAAGTGACTCCATTGTCCAGGGCAATACAGACGTTGTTTTGGCTTTACCGGGACATTTGCCACTAAGTCATCGCTCTTGGACCGCATGTGTCACACATCACCAATGTTCTTTAGTCCTTACCTTAAAATGTGGGCACACTGGCTTTGCAACATTCATTCGCTTATTCTCTGAACATTCGTTGAGAGCCTTGCACCTGCCAGGAACCATGCCAACTGGCTAGGGAGGGAGACAGAGCACTAGGAGGGCTTACCTGAAGATACCGCTTCAGGAAGCAGTGTCTTCAAGGCCTTCGGGGCCCCCACTTGGAAGCCATTATGGAGCAACTTCCTAAGGGTCATGTGAAGGAGAGAAGAGGCAAAACTCAGTGTTCCTCCTGGGAAAGTCAGGAAAGCCTTGCAGGTGCCCTGTGAGCTGTACCTCACAGACGCGTAGGAGTTTGATAAGTGAAGGGCAGAGGCAGCTCCAAGAGAAGCCGTCATCATGTGAAATTTCCAGCAGCCTGAGGGAGCCAGCCCCAGCAGAGAGAAGCAGTCACCCGGGGGGAGGCTGGGGGGAGGCTGCCCTGCCTCAGGGGTGATGTGGGAGCCGTGAGGAGATGAGACTAGCCAGACAGATCTGAGCCAGGCTGTAAAGACCTGGGCTTCCAGATGGAGGTGGCCCCATGATGGCGAGGGGCCCCTTAGGTGGAGACTCCTTCAGATTTATATGATGGGGAGGACCCAGTGTCTGCCAGCATGGGCTTTGGGGTTAGCACAGACACAATCTGTGTGCCTTGAGACAAGTTACTTCACCTCTCTGTAAAGTGGACAACATGGCACCCATCACCAAGGGCTATGGCTGGAAGGACGTGTGTGGAGTGCCTGGTCCAGCCGGGGCTCAGAAGAGTCACTGCTGTGCTAGTTGCAAAAGCAGTCGTTGCTTCAGTCTAGAAAGAACTAAAGGATTGGTGGGTGGGGGAGGGTAGAGGTGCAGAGATGGGTCACATCATCATCCATTTATCCACAACTATTGTTCGTGTCCTGAGAGTGGGCCGTGTGCCAGGCACCATGACAGGTGTTGGAGAAATGGTGACAAACACAAGCAGCCCTGACTCCTCCCACCATGGAGCCCATGACCCAAGTGTGGAGAAAGAAACTACACAAGCACACACGCCAACGTTGGGTGGGGGGTGGAATCTTCCTCACCCACTTCAGGTTCCTTGCTGGGGACCCACAAATTAACCTGCAAAGACAGACTAAGCAGAGAAACAAACAGAAGTTGAATAACACGTGCATCCCACACGCACACGGGAACTTTCAGAGAGAGTAACACAGAGGCGTGGTTAGAACTCAGGCTTATAGAGCATGTTAATAAAGAACAACAGATTTGTTGAGCAGTGACAAGAAAAATCAAGAGGGCTTTCAGTCTCTAGCGTGGCAAATTGTGGGAAGGCCAGTGCATGGGGGATAATGGTGGACAAGGGGTGGTAGTCAGGTTGGTTGTGTAGCTGTCTCTGGTGCTGATCAGGGTCTGGCATTGTCTCCAGTGATTAACTTCTGCCCTTCCTGGTAGAGAGGGGAGGGGGACGCCTTCACAAATTTATGTCCTAGTTCTGGGCAGACAGAGAGGGCAGGCTTCTCTTATACCTGCTTCTTCTCAATTGTCTTCAGCTCAGAATAATCCTTATGCCAAAGTGGCATATTTTGGGGTCGCCTGTTCTGCTGCCCTTCACCAACAACCAGTAAAGGATAGACTCC
This sequence comes from Panthera uncia, assembly GCF_023721935.1. NCBI lineage: Eukaryota > Metazoa > Chordata > Mammalia > Carnivora > Felidae > Panthera > Panthera uncia. The sequence continues at coordinate 102,234,397 of NW_026057585.1, forward strand.
ATAGTCCAGGTGAGGATCACAGAGGACCCCCACCACAGCAGCAAGAGTGGAGTGGAGGAAGAGGAGGTGTACTGGGAGACAGTGGAGGGGACTGGATATGGACTGAGGGGGGACACGGAGAAGAGAATGCAGGTGTGCAGTGGCTGAATAATGACTTGGCAACGAGGACCAGGGGTAGCATGGACAATGGGTTTAGAGAAGGTAAGATAGGGTCTGGGTCCATTGAGTTTAAGGAGCTGCAGACCGTAGGTGGGTGATGCATACAAAGACACACTGGCATTTGATAAAGAAAAGAAACTCTCCCCGCCTACCCAGCCCCACACCAAACCCTTCCCCATTCAGGCATGTGAGTATGGTTGTTATGAGATGCATGCATAGCACTTACAAGTACTGCACTGCTGTCCTGAGTTTCTCCTCTGTGGAGGCGCGGGGCTCAGGAGCACACAGTGCCACGTCATGCACCTGCCAAAGGATGAACTCCATTTCCCATGGTGCCTTGCCATGCATCCAGTCTTTCCCGTGGATCTCCTACTGGCTCAGGGAAAGTTTGCCAGGGCCTGAGAGCCTTCATTTCAGGACTCAGTAGATGATCAGGGATAGGATACAGGAAAGAGGGGCTGGAGGAGGAGGACGAGGAAGGCTCAGGAGGTCTCATCTGCCTTCTTTGGCTTCTTTCCATTCTGAAAAGGTAAGAGACCAGCTCCTCAAATGCAAACTCTTGCTCTAAATGAGGAGAAGAGAAGAGGATGAGGGTTCATTTACATGTAGGGTTACACAACTTGGAAAAAACAGCAACTTGTCTCAACCCTGACTACTGGTTCCCAATCCACATTGCCACCACTGCAGAGCCAATAGTCTGGGGACAGAGAAGCACAGGTTCTTGGGGCTTGCTGTCATCAGCACCCCTGCCCCAAATCAAGCCCCTCCACCATCCACAATCCCCATCTCCACTGTTGGTGACTCTACCCATGGCAGTTCCCTGTTGGCAAATGACTAAAAATTGGGCCAAATTATCACTGATATGAGGTGCATCAAGAAAACAAATTAAGTCTAACATTTGTGAGGTGACAGCTGACCTTTGCATGATTAAAATGAATGGCTGCAAAATGAGGCAGATTAAAGATGTTTAACTTAATGGAACAATCTCTGAAGCCTGGAGAAGTTTCTGGAGAAACTTACTCCGGCAAACCTGAAGGAGAGATAAATCATGCCCGCAATCTATTTGCCACCTGCCGGCCAGGAGAAGTTTGAGGGATGGGCTTCCGGACCAGGGGATATATAATAACCTCTCAGTGGTCACTGAAGAGACCCAAGCTCAGCCCATAAACACCAGCCTCCTCTCCTACATGCTCATTTGGAATGGGGAGGGTCAGGGCGCTTAGCTCAGTTCCCCTGAGGCGGTCCCTTAATTGTGTGGGACAGCTGAAATCCCAGTCCTTGGAGCTCCGGGGACAGAAGCAACCTGGCTCCAGCAATCGTGGTGAATAATAATGTTATCTGATATCTGTGCTGCTCCCTCCAGGAGCACAGAGCACTCTGTAGACAAATATGGTCATCTTCAGCAAGCCACCCCTCCCCAGGGTGCCTTTCGCTGGCACTTGGGTTTGAAAAGACAGAAAAACACGATGGCTCCTTCCAAGAAGCCACTTCTGACCCTCAGGTGCTTGGAGCCATGAGTAGCTCTGCTCTTTATAAAGATGCACCGAAAGTGTGCAGTCACAAGCTCCTGAACACCTTTGCTGGGCACTCAGGGAAAAACCTGGATCCAGGTGGTCCCTGATGATGGGTAGGAGGTTCCTGGAATGACATCTCCATGGGCTTGGCCAATCAGGTGCTGATTTTTGCTTGTGCAATTAAAAGATTTTTGATCCTTTATCAAACCTTGGCGACTTCAAGTTTTGTTTTGTGTTGGGTTGTGTTGTGTTTTTCCTTAAGTTGTTATTTACTTATTTTGAGAGAGAGAGAATGCAAGCAGGGGAGAGGCAGAGAGAGAGGGAGAGAGAGAGAATCCCAAGCAGGCTCCACACTGTCAGCACAGAGCCTGACGTGGGGCTTGAACTCATGAACCGTGAGATCATGACCTGAGCCAAGATCAAGAGTGGGACATCCAACCGACTGAGCCACCCTACCTGCTGGGCTATGGACGCAGCATGGGAAGCAGCAGCTCTCGCCTGTGAGTGTAGCTCTGGACGGTGAGGCACTCCATGCAATGAGGCGGCAATATACTTAGTCCATATGGATGGAGGACAACTTGACTAATTACCCCAAGTGGGGCATACCGTATATTTATAATCATCATGATTTGAAGACAAAACACATGACACCAAACCAAACTCTAAGAAAACCCTATCTGTGCCCTTATTTATTTCTGCAATTTGAGGAAAGACTGCCCCAAATGAGTTTTTCTAGCCAATCTGATGTCTGTCAAAGCTTTGACTCTCATGGTCCACTTTTTTTTTTCTTTTTTCCTTTTTTGGGCTTTACTATTTACTTATTTATATTTAATTAATTGCCCAAGGTCACAGAGCTAGTAGGTTACAGTACAAAGACAGAAATACACATAGGTATGTACCTACCACTCCTTGAATTGTCTGTCATGCCTCAGGTCCCCAAACTTTGTCTTATGTGGGTGGAAACTATTCTAAAATAAATGATGTGCTTCCTTGCCTCCCTAACCCAAGAAAATAATTGGACTTTTTTTAAATGAGTAAAGTTCTCCGTGCACATGCACTGATTTGGTTACAGACAGTGCACCGTGGAGGCTGCCGTTAAATCAGTTTTGTTTCCCTCTACAGTGTCAGCCTGTCGCCCATCATGTCTCACGGTGTCTGCCACTAACAGGCTCTTTGATGATTCATTCTCAGGTCTATGACAGACCAAAAACCAGCTCACAGGGATTTTTTGGTAATTATGTGTTTTAAAAAAATCATTATAATAAGAAAAGTGATAACAGTTAAGATTTATATGACATTGACTCCTGCACTTTACATCTATTAACTCCTTTAAGCCTCACAGCAACTACTGGGCAGGTACCATCATCACCACCATCATCTCCATCATCGCCATCATCACCATCATTATTATCATCACCATCACCATCACCATCATCCTCATCATCATCATCCTCATCCTCATCATCCCCAACACCATCATCATCACCATCACCGTCATCATTATCATTACCATCATCATCATCATCATTTTCATCACCACCATCACCATCATCACCACCCCCATCTTCATCATCACCATCACTCTCATCATCATCACCATCATCACCACCATCAACAACATCACCATTACCACCACCATCATTATCATCATCGTCCCCATATTACTGATGAACAAACTGAAGTCCAGGGAGGTGAGGTGCCTCATTCAGGGAGGCCACTAAGGGCTGAACTGTGCTCCCACAAAATCCATATGTGGAATCCTAATCCCCACACTTCAGAATGTATCTGTATTTGGATGTAGGGCCTTTAAAGGGGTGATTAGCATTAAATGAGGTTGTATGGGAGGATCCTAATCCAACCTGACTGGCCCTATGAGAAGAGGAAATTTGGACACACAAAGAGAGACCAAGAATGCATGTGCTCAGAGGAAAGACCACGTGAGGACACGGCAGGCAGGTGGCCGTCTGCAAGCCAAGAAGACAAGTCTCAGGAGAAGCCAACTTTGCCGACACGTTTTCCAGCCTCCGGAGCTGTGAGACAATACATTTCTGTTGGTTAAGCCGCCCACTTGGTGATATTTTGTTACATGGGAAATGAGCACAAGGATCCAGCCAGCCAGAGGCAAACAATACATAGCTGTGTAGAAGCTTTGACATAGAAGTCACTGTCACTCCTGAACACCACCGTGAAGAAAGAAAGGGCTCTCTCACCAGAAAGCTGGCCAGGCACCGTGCACCCTGGAAGAGGTAGATTGACCTAGCCCACTGCCCAAGGCCCCAGGAAGTAATAACCCCTTCAAGGGCTACAATCTCTCTTCCCACCCTGCTTCTGGAGGCTCTGCTCTGAGGCACTGCTTCAGTTAACCCTCTAAACCCTGAATGGTAAGTAGCATTGCCCACGGTTTGACCTCCCTGAGATGTTGAGGTTCTGGGAAGTGATTTGCCCACGTTCAGTCATAGCAGCGGGGCTGGACCCAGAGGCCCCTAACTTCTGACCAGAAGAAAAGCCCCTGGATGACAGCAACCCCAGTAGATCCACTGGGAGGGCAGAAAAGTGGGAAGAATGTGAGAGCAGATGAGCTCTGAGAGCGTAACAACAGAGCTGGTGGGAGGCCGGGGGGGAGGGGGGTAAAGGGGTGCTTTTCCTAGACCAGGAGAGGAAAGCAAACACCTGGCCCCCACCCCAGTCTCCTGGCAACCCTCCAGCCCCGGAGTGCCTCCGTCACTGAGACGGGAAGCTAACATCCTCTCCAGTCTTCACCCTGCCACCTGCCCTTGCAGGCATGCCCACCAGGTGCACCCTTGACACCCACAGCACCCATGAGGGCTCCCTCATGGGCTGGAAGCTGGCAAAGAGAAGGGTTGTGACACCAGGGTGGAAGGCAGGGCTGTGTTGGCCGGGCATTGCTGCCACGACCCGTGAACACACAGAAGGCAGAGGGCCCTGTGTCTGCTGAGCCAAGAGGAGCATCACCCAGAAGGCAGCTGGATCACCCAGAAGGCAGCTGGAGGAAACTCCAGGCTGGGACGAGGGAAGAGGGAGCCTTATGAAGAAAGAGGAACCCCAGTGGGAGGCAGGAAATGCAGTCAGGGCCAGCCCAGACAGGCCCAGTGCAGGATGGCCACCAAGGCAGCAGCAAAGATGGACAGACACCAGGGGAAAGAGTACAACTGGGCTGCCGGGCAGGTGACATTGGGCCATCCACCACCAAACTGGACACTTTGGACATTTTAGGGGGTGAAGAGGGCCTTTTCCAGACACAGCCTCTGCCAGAGCTCAGAGCTGAGCAAGGGAAGTGAGGGCTAGAACCTTCCAACCCAGTGCAGTGCACAACATGTGCAACACCCTGGGCTGGGGACTCTCACCAGGCAAAGGCAGAGTCTTTAAAATTTTTTTCAACGTTTTGTATTTATTTTTGGGACAGAGAGACAGAGCATGAACGGGGGAGGGGCAGAGAGAGAGGGAGACACAGAATCGGAAGCAGGCTCCAGGCTCCGAGCCATCAGCCCAGAGCCTGACGCGGGGCTCGAACTCACGGACCGCGAGATCGTGACCTGGCTGAAGTCGGACGCTTAACCGACTGCGCCACCCAGGCGCCCCAGGCAGAGTCTTTAAAGGGCTAGACCCAGAGGGCATGTGAATGGGCCCAGGGCTTAAGAAATCCTCAGAAAGTTCGGAAAGCCGGCTGGGGTTTGCTGCATAGAGAGATGGCCCAGAGAGGAATGAAGCGATTCAAAGTCCCTGAGGAGGAGAGCCACAGAAACGGGGGTGGGGTGGGGGGAGCTAGGAGGCTGTAAAGTGTGCCAACAGCTAAAGGTTTGAAGTCTCAGCTGTGCTGCCAGCTCTTGGCTGATTCCCTTCCAGCCCCTGTCCCAGGAGGGCAGGCTCCTTGCGGGGGAGGGGGACATCACCCCTTCACTACAGCCCCTACAGACGTCAAGGTGCAGAGACCAAGGAGGCTCGTCCGTGTGTCATTCCTCGGGGATCCGAAGGGCAGGAGTGTCTACTGCTCCCCTCTCCTTACCCTTGGGGGCCCAAGGCCCCTGCTGGAGCGTCCCTCCCACTTCCTGGTTTTTTCGTGCACTTCCCTGTGTGAGAGGCACCAAGGGTGACAAGGTTCGCCTCTCCTTCCACCCCAGACACGCTCCACAGAGCGGGCACTGCCACCCTGGGAGGGCTCCGCCATCCTGGGGAGGACTCCGATGGGGACCCCCCCAAGACCCCGTGTGTTGACAAAGCCACCTGCTTTCAGAAGGAGTTTTTGGCTATGAATCATTCAGCTGGAAATTCCAGGTAGAGACAAGCTTTCGCTGATTTCTCTCTTAAGCTGGTGCTGCCCAGTCTTGAAGCTTTATTAAAGATAAAACATCGACACCTGCAGAAACTTAGAGGGCTTTTGGTGCCCCGGCCCCCCAGGAGCTGGCAGGCGTGACCACTGCTCAGGGCAGCGTACCTTCCAGGCCCCCAGGGATCTTGTCCCCTCAACAGCTGGTGGGGAAGCAGGGCCACATGCGTGTAGCTCCACAAACATGTCATTTGTCAGGAACATGGGACATACCCAAAGGTAACCGCCAGGAAGACCCGAAAGTCACAGTGAGAAGAGGGAAGGGTGTTGCATTTGTTCCTGTGCTGAAAGGTCGTTTTGTTGGTTGGTGGGCGGGTGGGTTTTTTTTTCCTCAAGGAAATGTAGTGACTGAATGAGTCAAGGTTTCGTCTCATGCACAAACTTTCGGCAAGTTCCTAGACTCGGGAAATTAATGGATACCCCAGCTGAATTAATGGATAGTCCAGAGATGTGACCAGGGCAGTGGTGGGAGAGGCCCTGGGGGCGGGGAGGGGGGAGAGGGGCGGGAAAGCACAGAGGGCAGCTTGGACAGGCCACCGCCAAGGCTCCTGGGCATCCCTGAGTAGAGGTGGCTATAGGGAACAAGGAAAGTTGGCAAGAGGAAGGGCTGGTAGGAGGAGATAGTTTGGGCCAGAACGTTTGTGGCAGGAACTCCCTCACTGCATGATGTTTCTAAGAAACAGCAGGTGGGCAGAGGCAGGGCTCACATGCTCCCAAGCGGGACATCAGGGACATCAGCCTTCTTACCAACGCTGGGAAGGACGTGAAGCCCGGAGGAGTAAGCGGGGGCAGGATGCCAGAGGCCACCTGGGCACCGAAAACCTTTTATTCTCCTGCAGAAACTGGTGACAGCCTGTCATGTCTTGGCGTTCTCTGTAGAAATTTGGGAGTGCATCTACACCCCCCCCCCCATACACACACACACACGCTCTCTGCCTGCCTGGAGATGCTGAAGGGGAAACAGTGGAGACGGAAGGACAAGTCACGGTTTCGTGTCTCTCTGGCTTCAAGAAAAGTGACAGAAGGAGCCTCCTTCAGTGTCCGGCACTCCCCTTCTCCACCCGCGGCACCTCCAGACACACCCCTGGCTCCAAAGGGACGCCTTTTGCTTTGTTTTTATGGGGGCTGTCTTGGGGAGCCATATGGGAGACCCCCGAGAAGTTGTGATCCCACAGCCTGCCTGTGACCGCAGCCTCGTCCCCTGAGTCAAGGCACAGGACCTCTAGGGACCCCCCACTGCCTTTGGAAGGAGTGACACTTTGAGCCTTAATGATCATAATGTGTGCCCCAAAATGTGTCTGAAAATACAAAGCCCAAATCTTAGTTTGTCCCGTTAGTGGTGACAGAGTAGGATTCGGGGGAGGGGTACAGAGGGGGCATCTGGGCTGGCCAGGGGGCCACGAGCCTGCGGACAGCGCCTGGAGAGCCGCCCTCGTGGTCAACCTCACCCCTTCTGTGGTTTTCCTTCAGCCCCATCTGTGCCCGCTGTTCTGCCCCCGACGCCGGAGGGGAGCAGAGGTCCTACTGCCCGGCTCACACACACACACTCCAGACAACTGGTCTACCAGCCTCTACCAGGACACCGTAGTGACAAGCCTCAGGCTTCCCAGAACAGTTGTCCACTTTCAACGGCTCTAAGTGTTAGAAAACTCATCCTGTGATAAGCTGAAGAAATGAATGAAATTACCGGTCACCAGTGTTGGTTATGAAGCATGGTGTTTAGTCTCTTCTCACACGGCCCACCTGGGTAGTTGTTATGTCCATTTAACAGCTGAGAACGCTGAGGCTGACAGACGACCATAGATGGCACGCTGAGCTTGTCCTCAGCACTTAGCTGAAGGCTTGAGGTGTGTCCTCCCCTTGAACACTCACAACTCGGTGACATCATCCCCATTTTATAGATGAGGAAGCTGAGGCTTAAGAAGCAAGCAGAGGTGACCACACCCTCAGCCCTCCAGCACACGGACGGGATTCCAACTCAGATCGGTGAGCTTTGGGGCTGCTTTGCAGGCTGTCTCAACATTCCCAGCCACGGCATCGGCCCGTGCCTCTCCCAACCTGCCGAGCTCTTGGAGAAGGTGTCTGTGCTTCTCTACCTCTGCTCTTTGCTGGGCACATGTCCCGGGGCCACCCGACTCCTGATTCTACAGCAGGTCCTGGGGCTCAAGGACACGAGGCACGAGGAGGGAAAGACAGGGGGAGGGATGAGGGCAGCTGGTGCCTGATCCCCATCCAGATTGCTCGAGAAGCCGGGAGTCCAGAACTAAGAGGCAACCCTGACGTAGAGGCTCCTTCGTCTCCATCATGCCCTCCCCCTCCACGCAACCCTGCGTGGACTCTTCTGGAAAGACTGTCTAGACAGACCCAAGGAGGTCAGGAGGCAGCTCCACCCACGAAAACGGAACCGAGTTAATGAGCCAAACTCTGCCACCAGAATGAAGTTCACGGTCATTAGGCATGATCTCGGGTGTGCCTGAAATATACGTGTGTATGAGTGTGTACAAATATGCATATAATTTAGGGCCCGCTTTGCAAAATAATGGGGAGAAAAATAGATCTGGATGTGATATGGCTGTGGATTTGGCCAGAGGAACACACAGACCCAGATGCAGAGATAAATCACAGACCCTCCCTGCGGCCCACTTGTCCCAGAACCTCCTGGAAGGCTGGGGATGGGGAACCCTCCCTCCTCCTCTGCGGCTCACCATCCCCACCTGTGCCCCCATGGGGTGGCAGACAGAGCCCCTTGGTGCTGACAGACAGGGACCCTAGCGGCCCGGACCCGGGGCTTTCTCTGAGCCACGACCATCCTTCCCCCACCTCCTTCCCACGTGCATCTCTCCAGCTGTGTTGTTCCATTTTACAGATGGGGAAACAAAGTCCAGCCTGCTTCCAGCCTGCTCCAGGCAGAAATCCAGCCCTTCTGCCTGTTCCCCAAAAGTTCCTGGCCAGTGACAGGTGAGGAAAACCCTGCATGGGTCTTGGCTCCCATGGTTTACCGTCACTGAGGGGCAGCTGAAGCTCCAGGACCTTAATTCTGGTCCCAGCCCGTCCCAGATCCAGACACAACACTGCCCAGGACAGTGGAGGACGGAGGTCCCCTGTGCCAGCAGCAGCCTCCCTTAGCGGGATTTAATCACGCTCCTTAGAGGGCCGTGATGGCTAATTTTATGATCCACTTGCCTACGCCGTGGTGCCCAGTTTTTCGTCAAATACCAGTCCAGATGTTACTGTGAAGGTATTTTTTTAGATGGAATTAACATTTAAATCCACAGGCTCTGAGTAAAGGAGATAACGCCCACCCCCCTCCCCCCCCCCACACACACACGTGGTGGGCCTCACCCAATCAGTTGAAGGTCATCAGAGGAAAAACCTGAGGTCCTTCCTGGAGGAAGGAATTCTACCTCCAGACATCAGATTTCAGACTTAAGACGGCATCATCAACTCTTCTCTGGGTCTCCAGCCTGCCCTGCCCTTGCCCACCCCCCAAGTATGTGAATCAATTCTTTAACGTGAATCTCTCTTTCTGTTTCTTTCTGTGACTGTGTGCATACACATATACGTATATATGCGTGTATCTTCCACTGGTTCTGTTTCCCTGGAGAACGCTGACAGGGGCCGTGATGTCGGTTTCATCTTCTTAATTTTTTTTTTTTAATGTTTACTCATTTTTGAGAGACAGAGAGACAGAGTGTGAGCAGGGGAGGGGCAGAGAAAGAGAGAGAGAGAGGGAGACACAGAATTGGAAGCAGACTCCAGGCTCTGAGCTGTCAGCCAGCCCAGAGTCCGACACGGGGCTCAAACCCACAAACCGTGAGATCGTGACCTGAGCCGAAGTCGGACGCTCACCCGACTGAGCCCCCCAGGCCCCCCTGTCGATTTCATTTTCTTATCCCCCCTGGTTCCCGCCCCCCCCCCCCCAAGCCTTTCCTTTTCACCTGAACTCTGGAGACTGAGATCAGTAGTCAGAGAGGAAAAAACATCCCCTTTATGAATACGTTACCATAAGGAGGACAACCCCCACCTGAAACATCTCTAAGTTGGCCCCACCTGGCTGCAGCGAAAGCCACATGGCCCTCCATGGTGCCCCCTACAGTCTGCCGCAGGAAAAGCACCCCCTCTCCTGGGAACCCCACCCTGTGGGCTCCCGGCACTGTCACACAGAATGAAATCTGGCTTAAAACAAGCGAAGCACAGAACACAGTGTGGGCAGGACCCTAACTGAAATGGGCCGGCACTCACGCTCTCACGGGAAATGTTCAAATGTCCACTTTCCTCTGGCTGCTCAGTGTGAGTATGTCGTGTGATTTCCCTCTGGTCCCTTTCACCACCGAATGTCCTGTTCTGTTTGTTCTGTCTTCTGGCAGAGTTACCTGCACTCACGTTAGTGCCCACAGCCCCCTCCAGGTGCCCACCGTGCCGGGGTCCCTGGCAGTAGCCCCCAGCCACCGGGCCATGGCAGTGACGCCCCTGAGGCTCCTTGAAAGGTCTTTGTCAAGAGCAATGACCCCGCTCCCCAAACCCACTCTGCAAAAACCTTGCTAAGGGAGACCTTGTGAAGGGAAAGCAGGCCACCCGGGCACCTTGCGTTGTCACGTCGCTCACCCCCTGGCTTCCCTTTGTACCTTCCCAGAAGCCTTGTGATGACACTGGGCCGCCCAGATACCCCAAGACTCTCCCCTGTCTCAGGGTTCTTCATTTCATCTCATCGGCACAGTGCCTTTGCCATAGAAGCTCACACATCCACAGGCTCCAGGGACGGGAACGCAGACACCTTTGGGGCACGTGGTTCTGCCGACCACGGGACCAGATGACGTCACCTGGAGAGGGAGAGAGAAAGAGAGGTCAGAGAAGGGGCCTGGGTGGCACGGGTGAGCCAAGGGGCAGAACCCACAGAGGAGCCAGGGAGCCAGGGAGGGGCCGCCTCCCTCGGGAGGGCTGCATCCTGGAGGCCACCTGAGCGCTCCAAGAATGGGGGTGTCTGCATGGCATCAGCAGAAAGCCTGTGTCCAGGGAGCCTAGCAGCCTGATGGTAACCCCACAAGTCCTGGTGAGTGGGCGAGGGGGGGCAGGGCGCAGGGGTAGGCACGGGGAGGGGGGGGCATGAAAGGGGCAAAAGTACAAGGGCCTTCAATGTAATCAGAGACTCCTGTAATCAGTCACCCTGATGCCAAAGGCCATTGTCAGGCGTCAAGCTTCATGCAAGGACCCTAACAGCCCCCAGCCCACTCCCCCCACCCCCAGCTGGCACCCACGAGACGAGCTGCCTCTCAGGGTGATGAAGGCACCCTGTGAGCAAAGCCATCTCACTCGTCCCCTCACAGACCTGGGACCACAGTGACACTGAGGCCTGGGCAGAGTCGGGGGCGGGTTCTCCCTCCTCCTACCTCACCCTGGAGGTCCCCGTGCAGGTGCTGCCTCCATCACACCCACTGTCAGGGACACGTTTCAACACTGGGGGCTCGTGTGCGGGTTGCTTGCACAGCTGCATGCTGGGAGGCTCTCACGGCTGCTCTGGTTCCCCAAACCTCCTTTTCCACAGAGTCATGCGGTCAAGGCACTTCTGGGGTCCCCGGACAGAGACCTGCTCCCAGAAAGCGCCTGCCCGGTTCTCCTGGGGCTGACGCGTGTCACGGTCCGTGGTTCCCGGGACTTGCGGGCAATTTGTCTCCGCAAATTCCAAAGACGTCATTCAATGTGCGAGGGGGAAAAGGACACAGCTTCATGGATAATCATCACTTAAATGTAAGTTCTTTGACCACAGAGTGGGTGCCATACGTCAATGCTATGCAGTCAGCGTGATTTCGTGTTGTCTAAGCTCTTAGTTTGTCGATTCCAATATTGGGTTTGATTGAGCGTAAAGTTTAACCCATGACTCAAAGGTCAGACAGTCATAGCAAACGAAATTGGGAGACAAGACCACAGAGTGCCGACTGTGTTTGCCCCGTGGCTTTTCCCAAATGTCGACGGCTCAGCCATCCAGCATCACTGGAGAAGGTCTGTGGCCTGGACAGCACATCGCAGGGACGTCTCCAGACTTTGGGCAGAACATCCCGTAAACTGACGTGAGGTTTCTAAGGCAATGTGACAGGACCGTGGGGTGGGGCGGGTCAGGCCATGTGTAAAGGCGTTTACAACGAAAATCACAGAGGACTTTAGGCAGGACCTGCCAGCCCCAGGCTCTGAAGGAAAAAGGATTCGGGTCTTAAGGGGTGACAGTGTGGGTGGGCACGGCGTGTCCTCTCAGTGACAAGAAAGGTTTGGAGCTGGAGAGACCTGGACGCTCCACGGTGGTGAGTTGTAGGGTGTGTGATTTCACTTCTGCAAAAGGAGGTTGAGGAAAGTTAAGGCTGCAGCCCCCCGGGAATGAGTGACCCCCCCCCTCCCTCCCTGTCCTCCTGAGAGGGTCTCATGTTTGCAGAGCACCAGAGACCAGCTCAGTCCGAACACCCGTGAGGGCTGGCCAGCCCCACCACTGGATTCTTCTCTGGCGGTCTCTCAGCTCCCTCCCCTGGCCCCACTCCCCTCCCCCACCATCCCGCTTGGGGGGCTCTGGGGAGGGGGAAGGAGAGGAAAGAGATCAGAGAGCACTCCCTCCCTGGTCCTCCTGCTCACTAGCCACAACGCCGCGACCCTAACGGCAGAGATCCTGGGGGGTGAGGGGGGGCGGGAGGCCATGACACATCTCAAACGCCCCGGACCCCATTCCTGCCCACATGGACAGGCACCACGGTAAGCCACAGACAGAGCCGGCGTGGGGCACAGAGGGGACAACTTGCTGAGGAGGGTTTTCACCCAGCACTGGAGAATGTCCCCCAGGGCCCTGGCAGCAGGGGCGAGGAGTGGGGGGGCTCCCCTGAGCTGTGGGGCAGGCTCAGCTCAGCTTCCATTCTGCTCTCGGGCCACTGCTCCGGGTTGAACCCTCGCCTCTCTCCCCAGAGGGTAATTATCGTTTAAAATAAAGAAGATTTAAAACAGATTCCCAGTTTTTATTCCCAATCAGCCCTCGTGGGCAGGGCAGCCCGTGAAAGCCTCCCCCAGCCCCCTGGGTCTCTGAGCCCGTTGCAAAGGCCCTGTAGGAAATACTTCACAGGCCGTGTGTGTGCGTGTGTGTGTGTGTGTGTGTGTGTGAGCTTCGGTCCCCGGCATGGGCGTCTATGGAGCTTTCTGGGTAAATACCCACACCCGCACTCAGACACACATACACCCAGCACAGAGACACAGGCAGGGCACTCACAGCTACTCACACCCCCCGTCTCTCTCTCTCTCTCTCTCTCCCTCTCGCACACACACGCACGCCCGTTCTAATCTCTCCGAAGGCCACCTCCTGTCGCTGCCGCGCTGAAATATTTCATGAAAAGCAAACAAATTGCCTCTCCCTGATTGCATTTCCTGATTTCTTAGAAAGCAGAATTGTAGTAATTGGTTTACATTAAGCACATGCTATTTGAGCGAGGGAATTAAACAGGGTACCGTTAGACTTGATTCGTAGGCAAACACAGTTAAGTAAAAGCAGAAGCAGACGTTTGGAAACCCTTCTAAACAACATCATCGCAGGCAAATTGCAGTTTCGATAACTGGTGACTTTGGGACACCATTCTGCCTGGGCCCCGGGGGAGGGCGGTGGGACGCTCCAGGCCCCGCGGTCTGGGGACGCTCCCGGGCTGTCCCGTGAGGCCAGACTTCCTCCCGCTTTACAGGGCACAGCCGACCGGTAGGTTCTGGAAGTGGGTTCCGCGGAGGACGCTCCCTCAGCTCCCACCAGGCCACCGGTCAGCAGCGACGGCTCTGGAATGTGGGTTGTGCACGGTGCTGAGTTTGACGTGCACGGCCTTCAAAGTCACCTTCCCGTGTGTCACCAGGGCCAGACCCCAGGGTCAGGAGAGCCCTCGGCCTTGCCCTGGGGGAGCATTGAGAAGATCCCCCCCTCACAGAGCAGGGAGCCTCCAGGTTGGGTCTTTACCTGGCCGAGTCCCCACCATCCCTCCCTGCCGCTGGTTGGGTCTGTGCACGCCAGCCTCTCCTCATCCGGCACAGATTGGGACCCTTAAGGGGACAAATGTCACACCAGGCCTCCCACTGGCAGAAGCCCTCACTCCAGAGTGAGGGTTGAATGTGGAACCCTGGGGGCCGACCCCAGGCTCCATTGACCCCAGGCCATTAGCTCCGCAGCGCTGGGGGCAGGGAGAGGACAGCGCTGTGTGGCACAGGGGCTAGAGGTGCGTCTGGTCCTCGGGCCTCGCCCTAAACAAACAGATGAACATACCCCCATTTAGAGAGCGTTAGGTCCCTGCACGCCAGGCCCTCTGCCCGTCACCAAGCTCTCTCAGATTATTTATCTGATTCTCCCCAACCTGGGGACTACATGGGGCGCATGGTGGCTTCTTTCCTGGGAAATGGGGAGGACAAATCCTGGCTCCACCCCTTTGGAGGTACACGACCTCGGGTACGTCCCTAATCGTCTCTGAGGAAATGTGGGTTGGGTCTGATCCAGATTTGTTGCTCTCTCTCCTTTTCACGTCCAGGCCACGTCAAACACCATCATAGCCGGGGATGAGCTATGGTACCTGTTACAGGGCAGAGGGTAGTGGGGGGGAGGACACGGTGGCAGCAACCTCTCCCTGCGGGAGAAATGCGCAAGAGAGAAGCAATTTTTAAGAAGATTTGCGTGTTATGAGGGGTCTGCCAGCCTTTGAGACACCTCAGCAGTCACTCGTGGGGTCCAGACTGGTGCTTCTGTGAACGGGACGTTAGCTTTATGGTGAGACGGGCTGGCCCAGCTTTTGTGGTTACAACAGACCAGCTTCCCCAGGGCCCCTCGTACCCACCTCCTGTCCTCCATCCACACGGGATGGGCCAGCGCCTTCCTCGGTCTCATGCGACCACAGGCTGAGCTCGGGGTCCTTGCCCTCCACACTCCTCCCCTGTGATGACCGACTCCTCTCAACTTGCCCGGGATTTTCCCAGTTTTAACACCAAAAGCCCCATGTCCCCAAAGCCCCCTTGTTCCAGGTGAACCGAGAGACTTTGTTGATGTCTTCACCACGTTAGTGGAGGGGCAGCACTGTCCCGGTCAAGGGATGCCTTGGAGGTGACAGGGGCCACCCCAGGGCAGAGGCAGAGCCGTCCCGATAAGCCCAGCTCAGTCTGCAGGTGCATCCAGCTGGCCTGTGGCGAGCGTCCCAGCACAGCGTCCCGCTCCTGCCACCCCTGGCCGGTGGGCCTTGTGCACGTCCTCTGTCTGGGACCGATGGCCCAGACTCCATTCGGATTTGTTACCAGACAGCACACGGCCGGTTTGTGGAGAAGGAGGGATGTCGCAGTGTGTCTGACACATGATACCCTACGGCGGGAGGGGGGCTGCCCTACAGCAGGACAAACCACTTTCCGGGGAAAGGACCCCAGCTGTCAGGAGAGATCCCCCTCCCGGCTCACCCCCCACCCACCCTCTCGCGCGAGGGCACCCAATGCGACAGGAGGGCAGGTGAGGGCCCCGCCCTCCTCAGCTCCAGCCCGGTGACACCGAGGGCTGACCCCACTGGTCTGCCCCCCGGTTCATCCCGTCTCTTCCTCTGCGTGTCACCCAAAGTTCTAATTATCTCCTTGTATCTCGTGTGAAACGAGAGCTTTAGAGACTGTAAGCCCCCCTCCCTCGCTCCCTCCCGGCCTGACAGCTGGAACAGAAGCCTCCGGAATGATAAATCTTCTTTCTTAAGAGTCCTTTGTCTCAGAGCATCAGCCCCGCCTCCCGTGTCAGGACGCTGCAGACACACAGGGGAGAAAGGGGCAGGTCGTGTCACAGAGTAAAAACGTCTTAAACAGCCATCCTCTCTCTTTTTTAAGTTCTTTCCAAAATGTCAGCCGAACAAAAGGAGTTCTCCACTGCGTTTCTTTCTTCAAATTGTTTAACCCAATACAAGTGGGCTTCTGTTTAAACTCTGGCATAGAGTCCTGGGAACAGAACTGGGGGGCACGTGGAGAATTCCAGGGATCCATTATCCCCACCCACCCCCCACCCGCCGACATCACTCACCCAGCACCTGGGACAGGTATCAGGTGGCAGGTGCTGGGCTGGGCACCGGGACCCAGGGCGTCCTTGTCCCTGCAGGAAGCCAAGTTCGCAGCAGAGCCCAGGGAAGAACTCGGAGAAAACCCATACGTCCCAAGCCCAGACACCGGTCCCCAACGGGTGAGGCCCCTCTGGTCACGACAGAAACAAGTGCTCCGAAACCAAACCAAAAAGAAAACTCCAGAGGAAAACTCCCAGAATTCGGAGTTTATAAGGTTCCCGTAGAATCCACAATTTCTGCTCTAACTGAATTTATAGTTCAAAAAAAATGAAAAATCATGTTACCAATAGAAACTCGGGCTCTAAATTTGTCAGAGGAACAAGCTTAGAGCTTCAAATTTCCAGTTACCCTGGCCCCCTTATGTGGGCGTCGATGAGCGTCTCCCCGGAGGGCCGAGGTCCACGTCTCCCAGTCGCTGGCCCTGTGGCCTCTCTCCCTATGGTGCTCCGCGTGAGGGTCAGAGCCCCAGCCACCCCCCTCAGGCCGTTTGTCCTTGAGTGAATATCACAGCCCACGACTCTAGTCTCCAGCCCTCTTTTCCAGACTCCCCGGCTCCTGAAGTCACTACAACTCACAGCTCCTGTTCTGTGTTAATTTCTGGCCCAGGGCATTTCCTGTTTCTTCTTGCGAAAGCTTCTGTTTATTCTTTCGAGTGTTCTGCTTCATCTGGCTTTTCCTTATGCTTTTAGAGGGAGGAGCTCTGTGTTATCTCGAACCCCCATTTTCCTGGAGCCAGGCATTTGTTTACTGATTCCAAATGTTTTCACACAGCTGATGCATTTTTTTTCCATTTATAAAATATAATGTGCTCTCATAATGTGCGGAGAATGTAAAGCCCTCAGATGGAGAACAGAGGAGTCACTGGAGACCAAGCTTTAGACACTGAGAGGGTGGCTGTCACTGGTAACAATGTTTCTTTCAGAATGATCACGAGGAAGGAAGTTGCTACACTGGGTCAGAGGACACTAAAGGCGCTTCCCGTGGCCAAACTCGGGATGGCAAAGGTCTCCCCGGTTCCGGGCTTGGTGGCCAGAACGGCAGCCGATCCTTCTGCCAAGGGCGTGGGGCAGACAAGCAGCAGAATTCTAAGCCGTACCCCACCTTGGCTATTAATTATCCAATGACTTTAAATACGGACCAAGCAGAAAAAGAATTTTCACGCGTCAAAAAACATCCCCACAAGCATTAGCCAAATGACAACTTCTGATCACACCTTCCCTTCTCTCTTGGAAAAGGATGCATAAGTGTCAGGGTGAGATTTCTTACCTGGATGACGTCTCCAGTCCTTAAAGACCGCTCCTCCCAGGTGAGGGGACCAGGCATTTTGATAAACTGCAGTTTTGAGTTGCAAAATTATTAGCAAGACGGTAGGCTTCCACTGAAAAAGGAGTTTTTATTTTAATTTATACCGTAATGAAAGCTTGTAACAGTACTGTACCATAAACACAAACAGCACAATCTTATAAAAATTTCATCTTTATCTATTTTGGGGAGAAATAGTCCTGTCTGCCTAATTGAAGCATCTGTCATTCTGACATTAAATAGTGCATCTCTGGTCCTTTTATTATATTGTGGTACATTGCTCATACACTGTTAAGTTGAAATAACGCTGCTCACTTGGAGATAAAGGGAGATAATAGGGATTTTCTAATGAAGGGGAAGGAGGATTCGTCTTGAATCAAGGCTGAGAATTGCTTTATCTTTTTCCTGGGGTTTGCTGCCCTAAAGGGAGTTTCAGCTCGTGCCATCTCTCAACACTCCAATAAGAAAAGGATCAAATGAGAAACATTTAGACAAGCCTTAGAAATGCGTGTGCCGACCGTCAGTCATGTGTGCGTCCTGGGAACTGCTTTATGAGCAGCTCACATAGGCGGGCCCTTGGCCCAGTCAACCACAGCGTTTCGGCGTTGGAAATTGAATCCCACTTACTATTTTTAATCGTCAAATAACTCTCCCCCCTGAGCTCCTGGTTTTTGTTTACTAATCTATGAACATGTTTCAAAATATTTGACCCAACACACTCTCCGTTTTGGAGTTGGTTACTAGATAAACAGCTTCCATAAGACCACAGAATTTCAGTGGTTGAAATGACTTAGAGCCCCTTATCTGAAGCATCTCACTGGTGCTGGAGTCCCCTCTGTAGTTGTCCTACAAAGCCATCCTCCTTCCAGGACTTAAACGTTTCCAGGGTTAAGAGCTTGACTGAGATTTCCTAACTCTTCTGTGTGATGCTGGGCAGGGGGGCAGTCTCTCTGTACTCCAGCTTTCTTGTCTACGAAATAGGGGTGATAATAGCAGCAAATAGCAGTCCTAATATTTCTTTTACTTACTAGGGCATCTATGCCTTCCTTAACTTCCCATAATTACAGCTGATTAAGCCTCTTTTTGCCAGGTGACAAATCATGAAAATCATGGCAATGATGGTGATGATGATGGTGATGGTGATGGTGACGATGATGGTGACGGTGGTGATGATGGTGGTGAGGAGGGTGATGGTGATGGTGATGATGGTGAGGAGGGTGATGGTGATGGTGATGATGGTGATGACGGTGCTGGTGATGGTGGTGACAGTTGTGAGGAGGGTGGCGATGATGGTGGTCATGAGAGCAAACCATCATTGACTGGACATTTGCTAAGTGCTGGACTATTTAAGTGCTTCCATATATTCACTCATTTTATCCCAACAATCTCAGGAGGTAGGGACAGTTGTTACACGTGAGGAAACTGAGGCTTTCATTTACTAATAACTGGCCTCAGGGCCGCCACCTGGCTAGTGGCCTGACTGGGATTCAGGCTTGGGCAGGACTTCCATTGATCAGCCCTACACAATTCTTCTGGCAAGGATTGCACCAACCGGCCCTCTCTCCCCTGAGTGCCCAAGGGCAGTGGCCTGAATGCTGGGTGGGAGCCTCCGCTTGGCATCCCAAGGCGAGGAGGCCAGATCGGAGGACAGCCTGACTGCCAGCACCCTCACTCAACACAGTGAGTTCCTCCAATAAGGCGGCAAAGCCAACGGCCATGAATTCTCCACCCTATGCTTAGTATATTTTGAGAAGGAAATGCTCTCGTAAAAGAAGAGTTATATTATATTGTTGATACCAAATCCTGAGTGGATGATGCCTCACCTTAGTACCCACAGGCATTTGAGGAAAGACAGCAGCTCCGACAGCCGCTGATTTGTGGATTGGGACCGCTAAGGCACTGAGATGCCCTCCGCTGAAGCATTCTGCTACGCGGTTCCCAGCAGCTCGTTCAGCCCCACTCACTGACCTGTGAGACAGCGGGTGGATGTCGTGAGCCCGAAGTATTTAGTTTAAGTTTTTAAATTATGGTTTTAAATGCTTAAATTACACCAACACCTCCCCCAGTTCAACACACTGTTACATAATAGCTGCCTTTACATTCTCTAAAGGGACTCAGATGTAAATTTCCCTGAACCGTGACCTGTGGAACCAGCATGGGTGCCTCTCGGGTCTTATGGAGAGCGAGAGATGAATCTGGCTCGTTCCTCCGGGAGCCTGTGGGTAGCAGGGGTTTCGACAAGATGAGTCGCTCGACTCCGTATTTCAGAATAATCACGTTAAGAGGGTGACCCGACAGACTCTGTTGCTGGAGGTGAAGACTATGAAACAGAGAGTAAGGATGACAGCTTCCACCCCGTGCCACAGCCAGTAGGAGCCGGGCCTGGCTGATGCATCAGGAAGTCTCAACCCCAGAAGGCAGAATTCTGCGTGAGAACCAGGTGTGCTCCGAGACGGCAGGAGGAACCTGTAAGGAGAGTGTCCCCACCCTCCCCGCTGAAGGCATCAGACACCCAGACACTTGCACACGTGCTCACGCATATGTGGATACCCAGTCACGTATACAAATATGTGAGGGCACACTCATGAGCACACTCACAGACCAGGGGGGTGGAACCTTGACCCCACAATTTCCTTTGACTCCCTCTCAGCCCGGCCTCCAAAATGCAGCTCGGGGCATCGGTGGGATATGGGAACGCCCCTCTGGAACCTAACGTGTGCTTCATGAGACATGATGTTGATGGCGCCGTGGGGACAGACTGTGGTGGGGAGAGGGCCTGGCTCATCTCATCACCATGTCAAACTGGGAGGAGTCAGCCCTTGGAGACAGAGCCAGGACGGTTGGAGGAGGGGACCTCAGCCTTAAAGAGGCTCTTGGGTCCTCTGTCCTCACCTGGGCATGGGCACATCCAGCCCCTGCCTCCCGTCCTGGAGCTCTAGGAATCCTGGGGCTGGGCAGGAGGCGGGGGTGGGGCTGAGTGACACCCAGAGGCCCTCACTACAGCCCAGTCGGCCATAGGTTGGGTTCTGTCTGAGTGAGAATTTCACAAGAAACCCTGTGCTCACTAGCGTGTACACAGGAGTGAAAGCTGCCCTCCCAGCTCCCAGAAAAGCCTTCAGTGTTCCAATTTCCATGGGAGTTTCTTTCCTCTACCCGATTCTAAGCCCAGTGCCCAGTACAGCCTGGCAACTGGGTGCGGGGTGCCTCTTGCCTGAGTTCTGAGTGGACGATCACTAGGACTTTGCCAGAGAGAGGCTGCAGGCTCAATCGGCATGAGGTACGGGTTCCAGCACTCAGGTCTGATTGTGCAAGTCGTGAGCCGGGGTCTCGGTCAGGGACATCCTGGGAGCACTCACAGAAGGCCTGGGGATGAAATGGAACACCATCCACTAATGGGCAAAACCAAGGCCCCGGGATTCAGAAAACTTGGATCCCTAGCCTCCTCTCGAGAGACTGAATCTATGGCCAATCCGTACATAGAAACAGAACCCCAACCCACAACCTGCCAGCAAGCCAGCCCCTGGTGAGCGGTAACCTGCCCAGGACGCCGGCCTGGATCAGACCCGTGGGAAGCCAGACTGCTGTCTCCAGCAACAACACAGGGAGCAAAATAATAACCCCTGGAACGATGAGCCCAAAGGGGCCAGGACTCGATCCGTCACTGGCAGCTTCCCTGACTTTTGTCCCAACTTCTAACTCGAGACCAACCAGAGAAAGCCAAATGTGCCCCCGACCAGTCATGCGGAGCACCTCTACTCTGGTTAGTGCCTCCAGCTCCCCCAGGCCCCCAGCCCCCTCTCGGGGCTTCCACCATGAAGCTCCCCCACGCCCCCGCCTGCCTTTGAGTCTCCGCCAAAATACAGGTGACGCGGCGCGATCTGAAGAAGCAGACGCGGGTGGTCCTCGCCTGGTGGACGCACCGCACCGAACGCGTCGGCTGAGGCCAAGCACAGCAGCGACAGCCTGTCCCTCAGCGTCCCCTCCGCAACGTGGGACAAGCCCATGGGAGGAGGAAGACCACAGGTGGGATGCTTGCAGCAGGCGGGGAGCTCCCGGGGTGCGGGGTCCCCCTGAGGTCACTGTGTCCGTTTGCTGAAGGCCGAGAGGTGAACGCAGGGGAACAGAGTGAGCAGGTTCAGGGGCAGGGAAACGGGAAGAAAGATACCTTCTTCCCCGGATGGAGGGGGTGTCCGTGGCGAGTGGGCCAGAGTGAGGCCTGGCGTTGAAGCATCGTTCAGGACACGCACTGTGGGAATGGGAAGAGGGCATTTCCCAGCTTTTTCACTAACTTGCAGATGGACAGCCTCACTCACATTTCAGCCACAGTTAAATTTCACTCCTGCTGCCTTGTTCCAACCACAGCTTGGTTCATTACCTCTCCCACAGCACAGCCAGAGTCAGCCCCAGTGGGAACGTCAGAGTCGAGGAATTTCTAAGACCTCAGCGATGGGAGGGGACATTCAGCCTGGAAAACAAGGGGGGTTCGGGCTCCTCGGCCTCAGGTCTTGAGGAGAAGGCTGACCCAGCAGGAGCGAGAAGGGAGGGGAGGCTGGCTGAGATTCCAGGAATGTTCCCTGTGCAAGTCCGGATGTCCAGCCTGGAGGTGGGAGTGTGGCTCTGAGGTCAGACCAGACACGCAGCCGGGGACTCAGGAGCAGGACAGGGGACAAGCTGGGCCATGAGAGCATCCGCCTCTGTCCACACGGGCTGTGGGACCACCAAGCGGGTGGTTTAAATAACACACAATTACTTCTCACTGCTCTGGAGGCTGGGAGCCCAGGGTCAAGGTGCCAGCAGACCTGGTGTCTGGTGAAGGCCTGTTTTGGGGCTTGTACTTGGGGATCTTTCCACTGTGTCCTCACATGGAGGAAGGAGTCATTTCTGGGGTCCCTTTATGAGGGCACTAATCACCTCTCAGAGCTCCCCCTCCCCAAAACCATGACCTTGGGGGTCAGGATTTCTCCACAAATGTGTGGGAGACACAAACATTCAGTCCCAATCAGTGTGCCCACATGGGCAATGATTGGACAGGCCCCCTATCAGCTCCAGGGAGGCTGAGTCAGGTGCCCATGCCAGGCCAAGCCCAGGAGATACTGGTCACCCTGCGACCAGGCTCCAGAAATGCTGGCAGGAAGGCGACAGCAGCCGGCCCTACGAAGAGAGGACGTGTGGGGCGGGGAGGGCCGAGGACCAGGAGGCATCAGTGGGAGAGGTAGGAAGGGGGAGGTGACAGCAGGGCCACAAGACCCAGGGAGGAGTGGGCACAGTGGTTGCACCTTGACTGGTCAGAAGGGAGGCCAGACTGGATGTGTGAGCAAGACTTTCTGGAGAGGGGTATATGCAGACCCAGGTGCAGCGGGGCTGGGCGGGAGGCAGAGAGGACGGGCAGGCAGCCAGCCGGGATGTCAAGACGAGGAGGAGGAGGGAAGACAGGGGTGAGGTCAGTGGGTGAGCGGGACAGCTCCGGCCAGAGTCGGGGAGACAGGGAGGGCATCTCTCGGGGCTGAAACACATCCGTCCCTCTCATGTCTGTCTGACCCCTGTTCCCTCCTGGGCTACCTACCACTCAGAGCCTAAACCCAAAGGTCCCCCTTGGGGGTCGTCACACCAGCCCTGGAGCACAGCCTGCTTTGGTCTACACACGCCTCTAACAGCGACAGCGAGCTGGGGAACTGCCCGTGGTTAGCACTACTCACGTCGACAACAGCAATGACTAGAGATTTTCCGGAGTTTCAAATTACTCAGGTTGCTTCCTAGATTACAAAAACCAGACGGCGAAGTTCAAGTTAAACAGGGTCGGGCAGAAGGCTCCGAACTCCAGCGACAATCAGCCCCCAGCTGGGTGAACAGAGCAGAAAGTAGCTGCAGAACCAAAACCCGTCGTATTGCCGTGACTGAGCACAGCATCCGGCAGGCCACCCAGCCCACCCTGAGTATGTGACGAATCCTAGTAACTGGAGTCTCTTAAACTGGGGTAAGTCGTCATCTCCCACCCGCTTCGATGTGTGTGAGGAGAGCTGGCTGCAGATAAACATCCAAGGACCCAAATCCAAGCCCCCCACTAGGGGACCCTGAGCCACGGGGGGGGGGGGGGGTTAGGAAGGCGATGGGCAGAGGGCAGCAGTCATCCTTGATACTTTGGAAAGTATCACCCTTTTCACTCACCCTTCTATGCCCTCAACACGTATCTGTGGAATGACCACGTGTGGCGGGCACGGCACTTGATGTCCATGTGGTGTGGAGACTTGGGGTGCCGGGGTCTGCTGACATGTTAGAGAACGAGCCTGCTTACAATTCCCAGCAGCAGCTCAAGATGGTCAAGCAGCTCAAGATGGTCAAGCAGGTCAAGACAATGACGCAATCTCTTCCATGTCCACTCTGCTGCGGACACGAAATTCAAGGACGGAGGGACCAGCAAGATGCCGTGGGCTGTGCCTACCTGGCCACACTACCTCCTCTTGGCAGAAGAGGCAGAAGGAGCAGGGGATGAGCCCTTGTGGCCAGACTTCGACAGGCTCTAAGCCCCCTGACCACCCCGTCCCTCTTCTCCACACTGAGGACATAAAGTCAAGAGTGATAACCTGGTTACTATTTGTGGTTGCTATAAAGGAGTATTTTAGGTTAAGAAGGAGACATTTGTCAGCCGTTTGGAACCTGCAATTCCTACTAGGGACTGATCTCACACGACAGGGGAGTTCTGGGATTCGAGAGGCCAGGGATCTCGGATGTTCAAGGACAAGTCCCCATCCCCTGTCTCCAGGCTTTAAAAGAAAGCAATCGATCACACAGGTGACTGAAATTTGGACCCTTGCAAGACTGTGTGTATAAATAAATGTAAACATCAGAGGAAATGTTGTCAGAAGGCGCACAGGCTCTCATGCTTGGTTTTAAAAGGATGATCTCTGCGTCCCATTGATGGACATTGCTTTCCAAAGGAGGAGTCCTCAAGTAAACGTCGTTTGGATAATTTCACAATCGCTGGATGTGACTGGAAAGCCACGGGGGCAGCAGAATATTGGGCTCAGGAATCACCTTCATGGAGAGCGGGCTTCTTGGCAAACTCGAGGGGTCTTGCCTGGAAGCCTGTGGGCGCCGGCAAGGGGTGACGAGAGCTCTCCATTTTCAGGGCAACCAAGTGAAGACACAACGTCCCACAAACAGGGAGGAAATAGGCTTCTCCATCTCACAGTCATGGCAGAGCCTGATGGATGCCTCCCTTCAGAATCAACGGAAAAGTTTATTTAGAGATTTGGAGGGGAGTTTGGGGGGAGGGTTTGCAAACAAATATTCCCCCAGCTGTCTTTCCCTCACACTGAGATCTGTAAATAATACTCTGCAATAACCAAAGTTATGAACCAACAGTTCATATGGAGAGGAGAAAATATTGGCAAATAAAAACGCTCATTGCCCAGAACATAAACCATCATTTCTCCTGAGACTGACAAATGGAAACACTTACCTCGTCCACCAAGGGGCGGGGTGACTGGGGACGGTGGGGTGGGGGGCGTGGAACCAGGGAGCCCAGCTCGGCCCCGGGGCCAGGGCATCAATCTATTTGTCAGCTGGCCCTCCCTGTACACACGAGATGGGCACTTAATTGCTCATAAAAATGATTTGCTAGGCATTTTGTTTTTTTAATAAACTATGGGGTGGGTGGGGGAGGGGACAGGAAGATAAGAATGCACAGAACATCGGCTTTTTACCTTTCGAATCAATAAAAAGAAGCCGGTGGTAAGGGAGGAGAGCCAGGGAAGGAGTCTGGAGGGTGGGCTGGATGGAGAAAGAGGACAGACACAGGGATGGCTAGGCTGGCTTGTGGGGCTGCCCAGTGCCGGCCAAGGCTCGTCCCAGCTTCCAACAGCCACACCTGAGTCCGTGCCCTTCTACCAGGCTCTGAGCTCATGAACAAGTCCATTCATGTGCTTGTCACCCAGCATCATCCCCACTGAGGGAAGAGAAGGCTGATCGCCCACACACAACACAAGGGGGCAGGAAGGGGAGCTACAGAGGCTCCTTGTGCCCTCCCTCCTCACCTCTGCCCTGGACACATCTGGAAATAGTAAGGCGGGATGCCAGGGGCTGCGGAAGGAATCCGCCGGCAGGAGTCCCACGTGTCTTGTGCATGACTTCTCCCAGGACGACCGTGGTACACAGTAGGTGCTCAGTAAAATAATGTGTCCAAGGCAGTGGACCCTCATGAAGGACCCAGGTCCCTTTTAGGGAAATCACACCGGGGATTTTTAATAAACTGCAGAATTCTGGGATCACAAGGGATGATTGGCCAGCATCCCGTCCATCACCTCCCAACAGTGCACCAAGTGCCCACAGACGTGCCCCGGCTTCCTGGCACCCCTGCTTACCGCAGGCTCCCCCAAAAGGCCACCAGCCCAAACACATCGCGGTAAACAACCAGAGACCTCACTGCCCTCTCAGCGCAATTACCCTTCTCCCCGGTCCGTTCCTGGGGCTGCACGGCCCGGGCTAAGCAGCCACCGGGCAGAAATGTCAGCTCCTAAATCAAAGACATACGTCACCGGCCGCCCAAATTAACACATTCTATGGAGCTGTAAACGATCTTATGATAGAAATAGGAGCTGAGGGTTATGAATCAGGTTACGCAATCACTTTCTTCCCCTCGGCCCAGATCCCCGTTGCTTTCAATTGAGAGGCGATACGGGGGGCGTGGAATGACATTTAGTTACATTAAATTGCAAACGCGCCTCTTTTCCTAGCTGTTTTCCCCAAATAAAATAAGGATTAATGCCCCTTCAGCAACTTGGAGGTCTTGCTCAGCTGAGGTAAAAGACTCAGGTGCCCCAGGTTGCTGTTAGTTAATTCATGAGGCTCTACTTCATCTCAGGGAAGCCTGAAGGCCACATCTGGACAGAGCTGGGCCAAACAGGCTGCTGTTAGCCAAGCCGCTGACAAAATAGAGGAAAAGGATGCCTCAAAATGTGGACGTGCTCCCAAGCGTTCTCGGGGAACTGGTAGACCCCACAGCACACTCTGTCACTCAGATACTCCCTCAAGAGCAGGCTCTTACGGATGCTGTGGTTTTCAGGGGATACCAGCAGGCCAATCATAGAACATTCTCTCCAAACTCTAGGGCAAAGTAGCACGGGGCGGGGCACCATCAGGACACCAGGGCTCATGAAGGACTATTATCCCGGAAAGAGAGGAGGAGAGGGCAGGGGGACAAGGGAGGGAAGGGAAGAAAAACTAAGGAGACTGTGGTCCCTGGCTTGATGGGGCCAACACCTGTCACACCAGGAGGAAGTCTCAATCTGGAGGCTCCCAGAAAACCGATGGGCATCTTGGATGCTCTGCTTTCCTGCGATCTGGAGAAGTCATCCCTGCGAAAACATGTAAAGACTCAATCCCGCAGCCAGAGCAGGTGTACCTCAGAGAAACTACGGGTTCAGTTCCAGACCACCACAATAAAGTGAGTCAAATGAATCTTTTGGTTTCCCAGTGCGTATAAAAGTGATGTTTACACTATACCGCAGTCTAAGAAGTGTGCAATAGCATTAGGTCTTAAACAATGATGCATATGCCTTATTCAAAAATACTCTGTTGCTAAAAGTGCTAACATCATCTGAGCTTTCTTTTTTTAAAAAAATTTTTTTTTAACGTTTGTTTATTTTTTTTTTGAGACAGAGAGAGACAGAGCATGAACGGGGGAGGGTCAGAGAAAGGGAGACACAGAATCTGAAACAGGGTCCAGGCTCCGAGCTGTCAGCACAGAGCCCGACGCGGGGCTCGAACTCACAGACTGAGAGATCATGACCTGAGCCGAAGTCGGACGCTTAACCGACTGAGCCACCCAGGCGCCCCTCATCTGAGCTTTCAAGGAGTCATAATCTTTTTGCTGGCGGAGGGTCTTGCCTGGGTTCGACGGCTGCTGCGTAATCAGGGTGCCGGTTGCTGACGGTTGGGGTAGTGGCGATTTCTTACAGCAAGACAACAATGAAGCTTGTAGCATCGACTGATTTTTCTTTTCAAACAATTTCTGTGTAGCGTGCGATGCCGTTTGATAGCATTATATCCACCATAGAACTTCTTTCAAGGTTGGAGTCAATCCTCTCAAATCTGCTGCTGCTTTATCAACTAGGTGCATGGAATGTTCTAGATTCTTTGTTGTCATTTCAACATCTTCATGGCATCTTCAACCAGGAGTAGGTTCCAGCTCAGGCAGCCACTTTCTTTGCTCGCCCTTTAACTTCTTAGTTGAAGATTTATCCTGAGATGGCAGCCGTTCGGTCCCACCTTCAGGCTCCATTTCTGATTCCTGTTCTGTTGTTTCCACCACATCTGCAGTGACTTCCTGCGCGGAGTTTTTAACACTTCAAAGCCATCCACAAGGGTAGGAATCGGCTTCTTCCAAACCCCTGTTCATGTAGATATTTTGACCGCTTCCCATAAATCACGAATGCTTTTAATGGCATCCGAAATGGCGAATCTTTTCTAGAGTTTCAATTTACTTTGCCCAGATCCATCAGAGGAATCACCCTCCATGGCAGCTATAACCTTACGAAATGTATTTCGTAAATAATAAGACTTGAAAGTCAAAATGACTCCTCGATCCATGGGCTGCAGGATGGATGTTGTGTTAGCAGGCGTGGAAACAACATTAATCTCATCGTACGTCTCCCTCAGAGCTCTGGGGTGAGCAGGTGCTCTGTCAGTGAGCAGTGAGATTTAGAAAGGAATCTTTTTTTCCTGAACAGTTGCTCTCAACAGTGGGCTTAAAATATTCAGCAAACCATGTTGTAAACAGATGTGCTGTCACCCAGGCTTTGTTGTTCCATTTATAGGGCACAGGCAGAGTAAATTTAGCAGAGTTCTTCGGGGCCCTGGAATTTTCACAATGGTAAATGAGCATTGGCTTCAACTTAAAATCACTGGCTGCGTTAGCCCTTAACAAGGGAGTCAGCCTGTCCTTTGAAGCTTTGAAGCCAGGCATTGACTTCTCCTCTCTAGCTATGAAAGCCCTTGACGACAGCCGCTGTTGCGCGTGCCCGCCTTCGTGAATTCTACATCAGCTCCTGCGGCTTCACGTTGTGTTTTCACGTCACGGAGACGGCTTTCCTTAAACTTCACGAACTAATCTCTGCCGGCCTCAGACTCTGCTTCTGCGGCTTCCTGGTGTCTCTCGGCCTTCAAGAATTGAAGAGAGTTGGGCTTGCTCCAGATTAGGCTTGGCTTAAGGGAATGTCGAGGCTGGTTTGATCTTCTATCCAGACCACTCAGACTTTCTCCATGTCGGCAAGAAGGCTGTCTGGCTCTCTTATCAGTCCTATGTTCACTGGAGAAGCACTTTTAATTTCCTTCGAGAACTCTCCTTTGAACTCACCACTTGGCTGTTTGGCGCAAGAGGCCTGGCTTTCGACCTGTCTCGGTTTCCAATGCGCTTTCCTCACTGAGCTTGGTCGTTTCTGGCTTTTGATTTAAAGTGAGGGGTGTAGGACTCTTCCTGTCACTTGCACACTTAGAGGCCATCGTAGGGTTATTAGTTGGCCTCATTTCAATCCTGTCAGGTCTCCGGGGCCAGGGAAGCCTGAGGAGAGGGAGAGAGACGGGGCAGCGGCCGGTCAGTGGAGCAGTCAGGACACGCACGACATTTATCAGTTAAGTCTGCCGTCTTACGTGGATGTGGTTCCTGGCGTCCCAAAGTAATGACAACCGTAACATCAAAGATCGCTGACCACAGATCACTATGAAAATATACTAAGGGAAAAGTTGGAAATACGGTGAGAATGACCCAGATGTGACCCAGAGGCCTGAAGTGAGCAAATGGTGTTGGTGCCGACGGGCATGCTCGGCACAGGGTGGCCACAGACCTCCAGTTTGTAAAAACTCAGGTCCCGTGAATCACGGTAAAACGAGGTGAGCCTTCGCTTTAACTTGGAGGGAGAGGGAGGGGAACGCTTTTAAAAGGGGAAGTCCAAAAGAAATTAAATAAAAGTTAATTCTCTTCGGCGAACGGATGGGTTGTTGAGCATCTTGAATAAAGTGGGAAGAAAGAGAAAACATCTCTCCAGTCTGTGAATTTCCCCACTAAGTGAAAATGTGATTCCCTCCTGCAGATTCTAGAACCATAAACAAGTCAGATCTCACTCTTCACGCCTGCCTCGTGCCCCAAAGGCATCTGGAAAAACAGCTTCACGGCCAACCAGTCTTGAAATAATTCTTGGCTCTTTGGCAGAAACTCTTGCCTTTGCTAACAACATTCTGCACCCTGAGTCGACCCCGGACAACGGAGCAGCTGCAGCCTGTTTGGTAGGGAAGGCTGGCAGGGAGACCCCAGGGGAAGGCGGGGGCGCCCCGAGCTCTGGGAGGGAGACCCCAGGCAGTGGGCCTCAGGCACCTGGTGTAGTCTCTACCATCCACCATATATTCCGGAAACAGAAACAGTAAGTGAGAACTCCGGAAGTAATGGGTCAGCCCTTAGCCTTGGAAACAAAACCAAATCCACCTTTTTGGAACTGAATTTTGGTCTCAGGTCTCCAAAGAGACGTCTTGAGCCTCCCCTCTTTCTAGGTAGCAGGGAAGTGTTACACTCAGCTTGACATGCTCAGAAGTGAGTGAAAGAAAGGACAGCGACGAATGTGGGCGATATTGAAACAAAGCAAAAGTTCTCAATAAGGGCACCCAACACACATCCCGCTGTTGATGGGAACAGAGCCCCTTATCCGACCATCAATGCCAGACCCGGTTGACATTTGCTGCTTGAGTTATAATGTGCCTACTTGAAAGCTTGGGGTTCCTTCTTCATCACCAGTAGACATTTATGAACACGGCTACTGTGTGCTTGTCGATGTAACTGATGGGGAAAAGGAGAGAGCAGGGAGTTTCCAAAGATCTAAGTCTTAAGGAGCTCACTGGGAAATCTGGGGTGGGCACATACACCCCTTCTCGCCGGCTCTCCTGGCAGAGTTAGAAACTTGAGATACAAATGAACATCCATATTCTAGACAGTGCCTCCCCGCCCCTCCTGCCTCACCCCAAATCTGCAGGAAAAACAGAATGCAAAACTTCTGAGGAGGCCAGTATGTAGACAGAAGCCACACACTGTTGCTGCAATCCCTACCACAAAGCTGCCAGGGTTGGGGGGGGGGGGGCGGCTGGAAGCCAGAAAGGCCCCTGGGGACACAGTGGGGTTTCCCTGCATGGTGCCACTCCTGCTCCAGGACCATCTGGACAACCTGCAGAAGTGAAAATTCCCCAGGGGCACCTGGGTGGCTCAGTCGGCTGAGCGTCCCACTTTGGCTCAGGTCATGATCTCACGGTTTGTGAGTTCGAGCCCCATGTTGGGCTCTGTGCTGACAGCTCAGAGCCTGGAGCTGCTTCGGATTCTGTGTCTCCTTCTCTCTCTCCCCTCCCCTGCTCATGTTCTGTCTCTCTCTCCTTCAAAAATTAACATTAAAAAAAAGTTCTTAAAAAAAAGTGAAAATTCCCCGGGCCCAACCCAGCCCTTCAGGATCAGGACCTCTGGACAAGAGTCCCAGAAACTTGCATTTAAGGTTCCCAGATGCGTCTTCTGTACAATCGAGTTTGAAACGCTGCCTCTCAGTCCTGTCACTTCTTTAAAGGGTCCACACCCGTGCTAGACACACATGCCCTAACATCACAGCCACACTACACCTCTGGGCATTTCCTCTGCCCTCATCTGTCTGCACATCCCAGAAGCCGTGTGCAGGGAAGGGAGGATTGAGGAGGGATTGGCCCCTGTCTCCCTCCAGCTCCTCTGGGGATGCTCCTGAGCTCTCTGGTGTCCATCACCATGTAATGGTTCATTTAGGGCTGTCACCCCCCCGCCCCCCGCCCACCAACAGCTCTGCTCAGATAAGGACAAGCCTGGTTCATTCACCACCAGATCACCAGTGCCCAGGGACATGCCTGGCACCAAGGAGGAGAAAGAGGAGAGAGTGGTGTGTAGGTGAATGAATGAAAGCTCAACCAGCCTACTCTCATATGATTCACTCTTCTTTTCCCCCAGTCTTTCACAGTGGCAATAACAGTGTCCCCACATCTGCAACAGGCTTTATAGATTATAAAGTGCTTTGCTGCACTTAACCCCACGACCCACGACAGCTAAAGCTCAGACAATCAGTGGGGAGCCCAAGGAGCACGCTGACCTGGAGCCCGCAGAGCTGGTAAGTTGAGAACGGTGCTGAGGATGGGCTGGGCAGACCTCTGGGGGCTAGTCAAACCCACACAGCGAATCTGGATCAAGGCCTGTGCTCAGCAGAACAGGGTTCCACCTTGAACCTGCACAGGAACGGTCTTTACAGTACTTGCACGAGGAGACCCTCCCTCCAGGCGCAAAGGTCAATCCCCCACTCCCAGCATCAGTATCCCCAGGAGCCCCCTCCTGAGCTTTGCAACAGGGAAATCCCATTCAACATCAGGGCAGAGGGCAGGGTGAATAGACACAGAAGAACAGGTCAAAACCCACCATGGCCTCCAACGGCCAAGCTGACCACCTGCCACTCTTCTTTGGAAATAAATGCCTCATGGAGGGGAGGTGGGGGAGGGCACAAGTGCTGACTCCAGGGAGCCACACACTGGCCAAGGGGCCACGAGCAGAAGTGACATGTGTCCCTGAAAGGTGTGTCCAGTTTCCCATATGAGACCCTCCAGCAAGAACCATCTAGAAGGCCACTTGTCCCAGACAGTGTAGCCACAGCTGGAAGAGCCGCCCCAGGCTGGATCCCCATGCGACCGTGTGGAGCAGAGCCCCTGCCGCTCTGCCAGGCCCGTGGGCCGGGAGCCGTGACTGAGCAGGGCTTCGATACAAGTGATCGATTTTATGAAATCTCAACCCTGGGTTCACGTCTGTTTAATATTCTCTGTGATCGAATATGAACTGCACTTAAAGAAACCCTGCTCAAACCAAAGTGGGTCATTTGTCTCAGGGAAAAGCACTTCAGTCATGAGCTGAACTAGCCACTTTGGTTACAGAACAACATTTTTACTGGAAAGACAAACTATGGTCGTTTAGACTTGGGTATTCGCCCGACGTTCTCTCAGAAGATATAAAGTGAGCCTGTCACCCCAGCAGAAACAGCTGGCAGCCTTGGCTGCCAATGATGGAATTCAGGCTTTCGAGCAAGACTTACAATTTTGGAAAACTTGTCTCCACCACCGTGAGCTTGACAATGTCCCAGTTCTTAGAGACTCTTCGGGTGAAGTAGGTGGTGATATCAATGAAGGCAGTTTCTTGAATAATGAGATGTGTGGACCTTTGGAAGACGTGCAAAACGCAGTGAAACGAGACTTTCCAGATGACCAGCGTGCGATGTTACAGAATCACACGTGGGCGACATAAGCACTGGAAGAATGGATTCTGATGTCACAAGAAAGAAAAGGTTGTTGATATGGTTTCTGAGTCCACACTGCAACCAGCCTTAAAAACTACCACTTGGATGGGGCGCCTCGGTGGCCCAGTCGGATAAGCGTCCGACTTCGGCTCAGGTCATGATCTCTCAATCTGTCAGTTCGACCCCCGCGTCGGGCTCTGTGCTGACAGCTCAGAGCCTGGAGCCTGCTTCGGATTCTGTGTCTCCCTCTCTCTCTGCCCCTCCCCCACTCGCATTCTGCCTCTCTCTGTCTCTCAAAAAATGAACAAAAACGTTAAAAAAATTAAAAAAGAAAGTTGTAGGATTCAGGGGTGCCTGGGTGACTCAGTAGGTTAAGCACCAGACTTCAGCTCAGGTGATGATCTCCTGGTTCATGAGTTTGAGCCCCGCGTCAGGCTCTGTACTGACAGCTCAGAGCCTGGAACCCATGTCTCCCTTTCTCTCTGTCCCTTCCCTGCTCATGCTCTGTCTCTCTCTCTTTCTCTCTCTCTCTCTCTCTCTCTCTCTCTCTCTCTATCAAAAATAAATAAACATTTAAAAATTTTTGGAAAAAAAAGTTTATCTACAATTATTTGTAGGCATCTACAGAATATCGGAAAACAAGCTTTTCAAACACCTCTCTGTTTTCCAACTACATACCTGTGCGAGGCCGTATTTTCTTCATATATTTCAAACAAAACAACAGATTGAACACAGAAGTTGTTCTGAGAATCCAGCTGTCTTCCATTAAAGCCAAACATTAGAGACATTTGCTGAGAGGTAAAACCATGCCACATTTTTCACTATCGGTGGGAGGGGGGAGGGCGGGGGTGCACAATCACTTTTCCTAAAACATGTTATTTGTGTTAACATGTAATTGGGTTTGTTATTGTTATTTTTTATGAACTAATAAATACAAAAATTTTAATGCCTCCATCTACAACTTTAATGAAGTAAATGTCAGTAGGTAAAGTGCCCACAAACGGAAGCTCTCTGGGAACCTCCATAACTTTTGCAAATGCAAAGTGTTTCTTGATTAACCTTCCATCCAGGTCCCTACGTCCAGCACTGAGCAACCTGAGGTCCTGGGAGGGAGAGAGGCATACTTCATCTGGGTGTCTGTGTGGAGTCTGGCCCTGGGGCATGGCTATGGTAGATGAGTGGACAAAGGAACAAAAGAATGGAGCTTCCTGTCCCACATGCCTTCCCCTTGGATGGGGCAGTCACAGATCGGCAAACCACAGCCTCCAGTGAGATCTGTGGGAGCTCTTTAGTGTTCCTTCTGAATCCATGTGGGAGAAGCAGCCACAGCCATCCAGACCACCACATTCAGGGTCCCCCAGGGTCTCCTGGAGCTCCCAAGACAGATGACCCAGGGGCCATCTGTCTCCCAATGCCTCGGCAGCTCATCGAGATTTCACCAAAAATCAATAGGAGATAAACAATATGCCTTTTACAGTATGAAAAACAACTAAGAGCTACATTAAAGTGTGTGTGGCCCTTAACTGCTCTGGCAGAGTCACCGTTTGGTATGACTAACCAGCAAGCAGCAGATTAAAGGTTTCCCAGTCCGAGCTGCTCCAGAGAAAGTCCTCCCGGGTCCCCGTGGACTGAGGTGCTGGATGGCACCAGCCCCCACCTGTGCCTGACACCCAGTCCAGCAGCAGGAGAGAACTGTTGCCCTCAACAATTCTCCTAGGTACTTACCTGATGCCTGCTCTTTTCCCCAAATGATTTGGGGGCTTTTTTTACTCTGCCCTTAGCATTTTTCTATTAACTTCTTTCAGATGTAACTTAAAGGCCACAAGGTAGATACACCCCATCTCTAACTGGGGCCATGGAGGCTCAGAGAACACGTGACCTGGTTCAGAAATGGAGCAGCCAAAGTTAAAGGTCCCCTTCAGACCCATAAGCACAGTGGAGCCAGGGCTCTTGTCTGGTCTTCCAGGGATAGTGATGCCGGCCACTGAGTCCTCCTTGACTCCCTTTGCCATTTCTGAGGGGCAGGATCGAGAGATGTATTAGTCAGAGCAATACTCAACAGCCTCTGTAACAGTGTCAGAGTCTCTGTGGCTTAGCAGTGAAATGCATTTCTCGGTCACCAAAGCATGATTTGCAACAGGTGGTGATGCCGGTGGCCCTTCCAGACACTGTCTCATGTATCTGGGCTCTGGCAGCCTAGGACCATCACAGGACCCTCCCCTTCATCTACACGTACATCCCATCTGCACACTCAGCCCAGGGTCCCGAGCTACTGCCAGGGAGGCTGGTAAGTGTCTTCCTGTGGAAGTGGACCGAGGTTCTCCCACACCCCACCCTCTGGCCTCCAATAATCTCTTTGTCCTTTCTCCCACACAGAGGACTCCCAAGAGCCCCACTGGGCAGGGCATGCAGCACTAGTGTGGGCTCTCCAGGGAGGCCCAGGGTCTCCTCCATCAGGTCTGCATGGTAATTTATGAATGAAAAGGACAGCTATCA
Organism: Panthera uncia; assembly: GCF_023721935.1. Lineage (NCBI taxonomy): Eukaryota > Metazoa > Chordata > Mammalia > Carnivora > Felidae > Panthera > Panthera uncia. The sequence goes on from NW_026057585.1 coordinate 102,269,606, forward strand.
AACCCCTTGTGCACACACACCCATAAGTACCCAGTAGCTGACAATGGGGCAGGACCAAGTTTACCACATCCAGAGCAGAGGAGCTGGGGAAATGAGCGAAACAGCCCAGCAGCCAAGAATCTTTAACCAGAAATCAGATCACATTCTTACCCTGCTCAACACCCTGCAGTGGTTCCTGACACACCTACAATACAACCCCGGCCCCTAAGAGCCCCTAAGCAGGCTCTAAAAAGGTGTCTGGCTTCGACACCTACCTCACTCCACCTCCTAAGTCCTGAAAGGCCACCTTCGCCTCCCCTTCCCACCTCAGAATTTTTATGCTTATCGATCCCTCCCCCGGAGCACCCCACCCCACCTGTTTGCACAACTTCCCAATACTTAGGTCCCTACCTTGGTGTCTAGTCTTTAGAGAGGATGTGTCTGGGGTCCCTTCCCTGAGTTTGTTGTCCATACATCTCCTACCACAACCTGACGCTGGGTTACGTGTGCATGCGCTGCTGGTCTACTGTCCCCTCATGAAGAGGGACAGGATCACATCTACCTGCATCGCGGCTGTGCCCCTAGGACATACCTGACACTCAGGGGGGACTCGATGAATCTTTGCTGAATGGACAAACGAGCAAGAGAAGGGACTTTGCTAGACCAGCATTTCTCAATCTGTTGGTTGTACTGACATCTTCTAAAAGTAGATTCTTCAGAATTATAAACTTTTGTGCATGAAAGGACACTACCAAAGCAATGGAAAGACAGCCCACAGAATGGGAGAAAATACGTGCAAGTCATATCTTTGATAAAGAATTAAGGGGCGCCTGGGTGGCTCAGTCGGTTGAGCGGCCGACTTCGGCTCAGGTCATGATCTCGCGGTCCGTGAGTTCGAGCCCCGCGTTGGGCTCTGTGCTGACAGCTTAGAGCCTGAAGCCTGTTTCGGATTCTGCGTCTCCCTCTCTCTCTGACCCTCCCCTGTTCATGCTCTGTCTCTCTCTGTCTCAAAAATAAATAAACGTCAAAAAAAAATTTTTTTAATGAATAAATAAATAAATAAACGTTAAAAAAAATTAAAAAAAAAAAAAGAATTAATACCCAGCAGATACATGAAAAAACCTGTAATTCATCAAAAGAGCAAACAACCCAACTCACAAATGGACAAAGAACACAGGTAGACATTTCTCCGAAGGTGACATACGGATGGCCAATAAGCACATGAAAACATGCCCAACATCATTTGTCATTAGGGAATGTGAATCAACCCACCATAGGAGTCCACCTTGCACCCGTTAGGAAGGCTGCTATCAAAGACCAGGAAACAACAGGTGCTGGTGAGGATGTGCAGAAATGGGGACCCTCATGGGACCTTCATGTACTGTTGGTGGGCATGAAAACTGGTGCAGCCGCTGTGGGGAAAACAGTGTGGAGTTTCCTCGGAAAACTAAAAACAGAGCTGCCACATGATCTAGTAATCTCACTTCCAAGTATACACCCCAAAACAGTCGAAAGCAGGGACTCAGACAGACATTTGCACACCCGTGTCTGTAGCAACTTTACTCACAACAGCCAGAGGGAGACACAGCCCAAATTCCCACCAACAAATGAATGGATAGACAAAACGTGGTCGATCCATACAGAGGAATATGATTCAGCCTCAAAAAGGACCGATGTCCTGACTCACGATCCAACATGGGTCCACCTTAACAAGACGCCAAGTGAGATAAACAAGATGTGGAAGGACAAATGCTGGCTGGCGCCACTTCTCAGTGGTCCCTAGAGCAAGCAAATTCGTAGAGGCAGAAAGTGGATGGGATGTCACCAGGGGCTGGGGACTGGGTGCGGCGGCGGGGGGGTGGGGGATCAGTGTCTCAGGGGACAGAGTTTCGGTTTGGGAAGAGAGTTCTGGAGATGGATGTGGTGGTAGCACAGCAGTAGGGACGTATTTAGAGCCACCGAACTGTCACCCACAAATAGTAAAGCTGGCAAATTGTATGTTAGGTGTATTTTACATCAGTGACAAAAAGAAGGGAAAACAGTCAATTCAGTTGGGCCGAGGAAGGCCTGTGTTATTCTCCACAGAAAATACTGAGGAAGAAAAGTGCTCTGCTATGCACTGTCCAGTGTTTCCTGAACTGACCCGACCAGAGCACATGTTAGCCGCTATGCACTAACAGCCACACTGGGGACACTTCCACCTTTGACAGTCTCCTCAGAGCCGGGCACAGGGCAGGGAATGGCTGAATGCGTCAGACCCGGCCTTGCCTCCATGGGCTTTGCAAGCTAGCAAGGGACATGGTGACTCAGAAAGCCATTAAATTCCTGGCATGATGTAGGGTCATTTTTCTCAATTGCATGGAGGCTTGAAGAGGGGTGGCTCCTGCGTAGGGCACCCCAGACTCTCAGAACATCGGCAGCCCACGGACCCCCAACCTACATGGAGGCAAGCAGGGACAGAAGGATAAGTCGGTCTCCATTTCTTCTGCCAAAGTCACCTTCACAAGGCTCTGGGCCCAGCCCCTGGTCAACAGCGGCCCAGCCAGGACCTTCAAGATCTTCACCTTCAAGATCTGCTCAAGAGCAGCTGCATCAGACCCACAGGACTCTGTCAAGTTCACAGCAGATCCCGTATCTTGGAAACAAGTCGGCAGTGATATCTCACAGCCTGCTTTGAGGGCCGGGACAAGGGGCCTACACAGAGGCTCGCCATCCTCCGGCACCTGCCCAGCTCCCCCGAGGCTCCAGCAGCTGCTGAGAGTGCTGATCCAGCCCACACGGCCGGCCAGTGCCAGCACCCAGGGCCAGATGGAGTCTTAACCACACCAGAAGAAACAGCAGACTGCCTCTGGCTTCCCCCTTCCATGTGCCCTTTCCCAGACAGAGTCTGAAGGAACAGCCACACTGTGCCCTCATGGGAAGCCTCTTGGCTCAGAGGGAGCAGGGAGAGGTCCTCGGCCACAGCAAGTTTCACCGGGCCCGGAAAGGCTACCAAAAGCCAGCTTGGGCTGCTCCAGGCTGACCCCACACTGCCCTTCTGGAACTCTGATTCTTCAGCATCCTGGCTTTGACCAGAGACGTGTGATGCAACTCACCAGCAGTATCTGCTTAAAAGAGTCCTCTGATAACTGCCTGGGGCCACCCATGCTTGGTACACAGTAGGCGCTTTGTCTGTGTGCATTGAGTGTCGAGATCCATGAGGTCAGGCTGTGTGTCCGTCCTGTGGATTGCACGAAGAGGTCCTTTTGTAAATGTTTCCTAAGTGGAACTCATGCATCTATAGCTCCTGATTTTTCTTTTAATGTTTATTTTATTTTGAGAGAGAGAGAGAGAAGGATGGAGGGGCAGAGATCAAGGTGCTCCTCCTTGTCAGGGAGGAGACACAGAAAACTCCTGAACTTACCAGCTGATTTTGCCGGCCGCCGCCTCTGAGCACTTGGGGCCAGGGGAGCAGCTGGTGTCGCTGCCCACATTTTACAGATGATGAATCTGGGTGTCGGAAAGGTTAAGTGATTCGCCCGTGGTCACCCAGCTAATTAGGGAGAGCAGAGCAGAATTGTGCAGCCGGCTCCCCTCGCCCGGGTCTCTTCTGTGCAATGATGCGCTCAAAAAACACTTCCACCTGGGAAATTGATGTGAAGTTCTCGGAGTCACCATCGGGACGGGAAGCTGGAGTCGCCTTCCAAAAAATTACGAGGGAGGTCACCCACTCCGGGAAAAGAATAATTCATGGCGTCTAAGCTCAAACATGTGCTGGGCTGGATACGCATTCCATGAGGAATGCCAAGGGCGACTCAGAGTGCTGGTGTTTCTCCAAGTCAGGGGCTGAGGCCAGCTGCTCGGCCTGGCTCACGCCCCGTTCATTTCCACTTTCCCGGCTCGTTCCACACTCCCGAGTCGTCCCAAGTGCGAGCGCAAAGCAGCCCGAGGTTCGTGTCCAATGAGCCAAAAGGCTCGTTAACGTCCCTCCACATTCTGCTCCCGTTCACCCCCCTGCCTTTGCGGATGCTCAAAAAAAGCTTGGTGGCTTCCTCGGCGTTCGCAAAGGAGCATGCTGATGTTCTGGTCTCAGAGCTCCTGCCTTTGAACTCACACCCCTCTGCTCCATGCAAACAAGTGAGCGTCCTCAGAATGTTGGCCCCTCGCCTCATGGAGAAGCGCATCTCCCTGGCAAAATGGGAAGTCGGCCACCTGCGAAGCTTGTGCGTCTGGACACCTTCTCAATTAAAAGTTGAAGACAGCTCCTGTCGTGCTGTGCCTGCTTTCAGTCCCCCGTCAGCCCGCCTCCCACCTCACCCAGGGCCCCCTGCCCCCATACTTTAAGTGCCTACAATAATGAGTGCTCCCTGAAAGGCTCCTCGGTGTAGGGTCCCCTGTAGGGCCACGCTGCCCTGAGATGTATTGATTTGTACTCCACAGCTGAAGAAGACCAATCTGGATCACAGACGCTCAGAGTGATGCTCGACGAGGGCCTGTTTCGTTGGAGAGCTAGTCACTGGTCTTCCTGGAGATGTGTCAGAGAAGAGGCTTCAGTGAGACGATCCAAACTCATTCTGCGCGTGAGGACTTGGCCAGCAGGCTGTCACCCTTCTTGGTGGAGAGAAGAGTTTCATCCCTCACCCCACCTGAGCCACCTCGAGGTCTAAGTATTTCGTCTGGGAGAGAGAAGAGGGGCCTAAAAGGCAGTTTCTGACTCCAGGCCCCACACCCAGGCCCCAGGGTCACATCAGGTGACAGACTATTACCTGACCAAACCTGTGTTTCTTGCCGCCCCCCGTACCGGGTTCACAACCACCCATAACCTCAGAATATGACCTTGCCTGGGAAACCAGGCCTCTGCGGCTATCATCAAGTTATCACTGAGGTCCCATTGGATGAGGGTGGGTGTCCTCAGAGGGCAAGGGAGGGTCGGACACAGACACACGGATCCACGCAGAAAGGAGGTGAGGTGGCAATGGTCGTGTCTACTAGGCAAGGGTCACCTGTGGCCCCCAGGAAAGAGCTGGGGGGAGACCAAGGACAGACTGTCTCCTGCAGCCTCCAGGAGGATGCAGCCCTACCCACACCTGGACCTCGGACTTGTGGCCTCCAGAACTAGGAGAGGGTACACTTCTGTTGTTTCACCCCCGCCAGTCTGTGCTGCTCTGTTCTGGCAACTCTGGGGAACTAACGTGGCCCCCAAGCCTCCACAGCTCTCCTGCGCCCTCCTCCCCAGCACAGCTGAGCAGGACCCCTAAGCTGAAAGCGGCTGCCGAACTCGCAGGTTTCATTTTCTGCTTTGCTTTTCTTTAGGGAGGGGGAGGGGCTTGCATTTTCTGGGTTCCTTGACACGGAAGGCTTTGGAGCCCCGTGTGCCTTCAGAAGTCAGTTCAGAACCCGGCTCGCCCGCCGGACAGGGTCCTTCGTCTCCACACGTAACCCCACGTCTGTCCTTCCCGGTGGACGGAGAGCTCCCGGGACAGGGAACAAAGCCAGGCGAGGGGACACAGATGCCACTCCTACCAACCCTCCACCGCCGCCAGGAGACGCTTCTCATAGGTCACCCCGAGAGCCACAGCATGGAGATCAAGGGCAGGCACCAGGGGAATAGCCCTAATTTGCAAGGCCCAGAAGCATCCTGACAAACAGGCCCAGAGGGAGACATTTCTCTTAAAACCCCTGGCTCAGCAGTGGCTCCTCTCTGGTCAGGTAAAGCGGCCTGGTCCCTCCACTTAATCAACTATTCATCCCCCCAAGGCTGGGGCCTAATTTGACAGTTTTGATCAGCAATTTCAAGACCATCTGGAGACCAGAGACACTGGAAACTCCCGCCAGCTCTTGAAATAACTCAGCCGGGGTCTGTTCAGCAGTGAGTGCCGCCAGCCCCAGAGCCTCTGGGTCCAGGACACCAGGTGGGGCTTGCAGAATAGGCCTTGGACGCAGCCAGTGTGAACCTCCCTCATGTGGAACGGGGGTCGGGGTCCAGACGCCGCACACGGCCGTCCAGCTCCCCCGACCACCTTCCTTGGAGGCAGAGTCTCCATCACCCTGAGAACAGTCACTGGTTTCCAGCCGGCCTCTGTCCTGGCTCTCTCCTTCCCTGGCACAAAAGTGTCCCTTCGCCGCCTAAGGGGTCCCACCCGCAAGCCCCGCTCAGCCCCCTCCCTCCTCTGGGGCCAGGCTTCTTTCCTCTCCCAACCCCACAATGAGCCCTCGTGTTCTCTGTCCACACAGAACCCAGAGCAGAACTCCATCCCTCTGGAGGGAAGCCCCACTACCGAGCCTCCCCCGTCCTCATCCAGAGGCCCCCCTGTGCCCCACCCTAACATCTCAGGGTGGCGGCCATTCTGCAGTCAAGTGCACGCACTCTCCTAAAATGTAAATGCATAGCAAAGACAGAGTGGGGACCCCCACTCAGGGCATTCACTCAGGGAGGGAGCTATGTGAGGATTTGTGTCTGTGGACTCAGTACCCTAAAAAATCACACCATCTGTTCGTTCACACGCAACGGTCAGAACAGCTTCAGAGTCAAACAGACTCCGATCAAACAGAGCAGGTCCTGGTGTCCCAACTACATGGCCACACGGCCTCATTCACCTCCTCTGTTGTCTCCACTATGAGTGGAGAGCCTGGTGCCTTATTCACAGGTGTGATGTTTTGAAAAGTATCATGTGCTGTCTTCTGTGCTTCATAAACCCAAGTGCACTACACAGACATAAGAGGCACTTTTATTCATTGACCAAACCTTTATAGCGTCCCCCTGAGGGGATGAGGAAAAAGTAACTCCAATCATTAGAGGTACGACTGGGACCCAGCAGGGGAAGCCATCTTGTCTGTTGCCACGGTCCAGATAAAGACCCTGCGTGGTTCTCCCCACTGGGAGTCAAAGGCCTGGCTTCCCAAGGCAATCTTGGAGGCAAAGAGCTGGAATCACCCCAGAGCTAACCTGCCCTGACAGTTAGGAAGAACAAGGACAGCCCCAGAGAAGCGGCGGGCAGGAGAAGGACATGGGTAGACAGAGTCACAGCTCAGGATCCTGAACAAAACCAAGGGTGGTTTGGCCTGCCTCATGTCCAGAATGCCTATCGAAATCCTGACTGAAATTCCTTGGGAATTGCAGGCAAGCCCAGCCTGTGGCAGGCACTTTGCAGAACACGTTGTCCCCATCTTCCTACATCTTGCAACAGAAACTTCTCTGAATAATTCAGAGGCATTAGTTAAATCAGGTCTCACACGCCTAAATCCATGTGGGTCTCTAATCAAATTATGGCGAAGTCAATGTTGTTAAGCTCTTATTAGCAGTAATAGTATTTTAAAATAACTGAATTTTTTCATGGTATGTGATGGAGTTTTTAAGTACGTTTGTCATGTCAGCTACTAGCTAGCATCTGTGGCTCACCCAGCCATTAATTTTGCTGAGAATTAATGTAATAGTCAGCTTCCATTGCTGCAACAAACAGTCCCAGTATCTCAGGGGCTTCCAACAATTGGAGTTACTTTTTCCTCATTTTCCTCAAGGTCTATATATTGACTATAGCTCTACTGGGCTCTGCTGAGAGTAGAGGAAATGTCCCATTTTTTTTCTTTCCTCCCTTTTTATACCCCAAACTCTAAGAATTCCCACTGCATGCAACATCAGCATCAGTGAAAGCCCAAAGGAACCTAAAATCCTGCAAGACAATTTTCTTCTCCAATTACAGACGCTGTGGTCTTAAGAGAGTGGAGTAGGGGCACCCGGGTGGTTCAGTCAGCTGAGGGTCCAACTTTGGCTCAGGTCATGATCTCTCTATCTGTGAGTTTGAGCCCCACTTTGGGCTCTGTGCTGACAGCTCAGAGCCTGGACCCTGCTTTGGATTTTGTGTCTCCCTCTCTCTCTCTGTCCCTCCCCTGCTCGTTCTCTCCTTCTCTCTCTCTCTCTCTGTCTGTCTCAAAATTAAATAGAAAACATTTTTAAAAATTAAAAGAGTGGAGTAGATCCCACTGCTTTTATCGTTTCTCTGTCCTCCAACAATCTTCGGCCAAGCAAAATTTGTTGTAGGAAGTACATGCCAGAACAAGATAAATAAAGCCCTCAATTTATGGCTGCAAAACCATAAAGGGGACTCTCCCCCAGAAAATCATAAAAAATCATGGATATTACAGAGAGGGAGGAGCTTGGAAAACTTCTGGGATTTTTCCCAAGTTGTGCATATGTGGATATGATCTAAACAGCAAGGCAGCAAGACAGGACAGATCCAAACAGCAATTAAAGGACTTTAAAAATGAAACTTCATTTCAACCCCCACAACCTTTAGTGGGTTGGTCATAACTTGTGGCCTGAACATAACTAAGTTGATGGTCTGATAAAGCAACAAAAATATCAGCATTCTATCTAAGATTTAATTAAGATACAGAGACCCATAGCATAATATTCAAAGTGTTCAGAATGCAATCCAAAAGTACTCAGCATACAAAGAAGCAGGAAAATCTCAACACTGGTAAGAAAGACAATTAACAGACACTAACATCAGGGCAACACAGATGTTGAAATTATTCAACAGACTCTAAAGCATCTTCTATAAAAATTCTCCAGCAAGCAAGGGGACACTCTTGAAACTCATGAAAGATAGATTGTTTCAGCCAAAAAAATAAAAGATACAAACTAAAGAATACAATCAATATAATTTTTAAAGCCATTGAATGGGCTTCATAGCAGAATGATGATGATAGAGGAAAGAGTCAATGGACATGAAGATATCTCAATAGAAAGGATCCAATCTGAACAGAAGAGAGAAAGAAAAATAGAAAGAAATTAACAAGAACTCCAGGATCTGTGGAGCATTACCAAATGAAGCTCTAACATTTTACCAGCTGCATGTCCTTGGAAAGGTTCTGAACTGAAAGTAGAAAGGACTTTTGTCTTCCCACTAAGTGTCAACATACATCATCTTAGTAAATCCTCAGGACAACCATCTGACACAAGTATAGGCAGCAATGACTACATTTTACATCTACAAAAATTGAGGATGAAAGGAGTCTAAAAGTTTTCCTCAACCTAGTGTCAAGGATGGGCTTTTAACTTGACACACCATCACCAGAGCCCACATCGCTACTCTTGACAGCTATCTTGTTTCTTTCAATTAACAGTTGTGCTAGTAATTGTGCTAATGATTATAAAATGCATGGATGGATAGATGCATGGGTGGATAGAAGGATGGATAAATGGATGAATGGATAAATGAACGGATGGAAGGAAGGAAGGAAGGATAAATGAATGGATACATGCATGCATGCATGGGTGGATGCATGGATAAGTGGATGGACAGACGGATAAGTGTATGGATGTATGGATAGATAGATGGATACATGGATGAATGCATGGGTAAATGGATGGATGGATTCATGCATGGATGGAAGAGGTCTTAAATATCCATGAACGGTGAGGGTCCTCTCACCAGGGAGGAGCGGATGATGGATGGATCTATGAATGGGTGGATGCATGGATGGATAAATGGATGGATGGACAGATGGAAGGATGGATGGATGGATGGATGGATGGATGGATGCATGGATGGATGGACAGACAGATGGACGAACCATTCAGTTTGGCAAAATGAGACAGGGGCTTCAGGGAAAATGTGGAAACCTGAATTCTGGTCTATCTCACCATGAACTAATAGCATGACCCAGAGCAAGTTACTCCCCCATCTCAGCTAAGCTTCCTCATCTATAAAATTAAAAATTATATTATACTATCATTAGGGCCATTGTCAACCCTGACAGTTAAGGATCTCAATCATCTTCCTGCAGTGACACCCAGCTATTGCCTGAGTACATCTTAGGTTCGCTCCCATTTGCCAGAGGGAATGGCGCTGTCCTGGGTGCTGAAGGACAGGCTTGCAAGCCGTGGGAGCTGGGGATTTTTCTGAGCAATGTCTTTCCCTGGGGCTTCCTCCAACCTTTCTGCATGAGTTCCACTGAATGCTGACTCGGTTTATGAGAATATTTCATGCTGGAGGGAGCTGTTCAGGTTAATCCATTTTCTCTCCCAGGCTCCTGTCTCTTGCAAGTGTGTTTAAGACTTCTCTGCCCAGTCTTGAAAATGTTTCCTCCCAGGCAGTTTGTGTTTGCAATCATTGCCCTTCCTGCCTCTGTCCAGCTGCAATTCTCAAAGTTCTCTTACTTCCAATTCATCTGTCCTTTGAAGACTTAACCTGTGGGGCTCTATAACAGGTCCAAGCCTGCCAGTCTGAGGGGCTGTTGGATTTGTCGGTGGCAGAAGGAACCTATCCAGAGTCGGGGAAAGCAAGGGTTCTGTGTGTTCAGCTCTAAATTCAAGGGTGCAGCATCTAGTTTCCCACAGCACAAAATTGCTGAGATTTCCAACCCTGGTCACTGGACCACATGTGAAACCAAAGAGGAATTGAGTGTGGAGCCAGGAAAGCATCACGTTAGGCAGGAGAGTGGGAGATTGTGAGTCGGCTGGGTAGCTGTGTGCCACAAAGAGATTTCCATCTCTCCACCTTTCCTCCCATTCTGAATTGGTCACTGGAAGAAACCCAACTCCAACCCACTGAAGTTTTGTGCATTGAAAGGATATAGGGGAACCTCACAGAATTCAAAGATGAGTGGGCGGGAAGAGCAGGAATAGAGACAGACCTCAGGAACGGCTCGATCCTGGGACCAGAGTGCTTCAACCATCCCTCAAAATATAACATGTTCCTCTGGGCACATTTTTTCACTCTCCTTTCCTACTGAAGACTGCTGTTTTTTGCTTCCCAGTCCTCCCAGAAAAAAAAAAAACTGGACTCCAGCAGCTCTAAAGTTTGGCATGCTACTGCTTCACCCACCCAAATAGAGATGGTCCCAATTTCTAACTTTCCCAGATCCAGAGCTCCAGAAAAGGATTTAATGACCCAGCATAGGTTGGGCACCCACCCTTAGACCGATTGACTATGGCAAAGGGCTGGGGTCAGGGTCATTCTTGGAGTCCCCTGCGTGCCACTGAAGTGTGGGCAGGGCAGGGTCAAGATGGGAGGGAGAGGGTCAGGCTCTCAGGAGCCCCTTCCATTCACAAAAACACATCCTCCTTGTCCCTAGCTGTCAGAATGGCCTCGGAAATGGGTGCTGGTGATTAGCTGTCTGTCCTGGACACTCTTGAAGATGACCAGGTCTTCTTCTCTCCACCCTCTGTGGCTTCCTTGTCACTCATTCATACCCAGAATTACCCACAACCTGAAGTGAGTCATATCCTATTCACACAGGAGATTGCAGCATAGCTCTTGACTATTTCTTCTTAGCCTATTGAGTCACTATATTCCTATAGCCTCTTCATCCATCCTGTGGCTGACCCACACAGGAAGCCCCAGAAAGCTGGACCAGAAGTCACCTTTGACCCCCCTTGTCAACCAGACTCACCCTTGTTAGATGCCACCCAAGCCCCCTGTCCTTCCACTTTTTATAAATCCACTGCCCCATGCCAGGGCAGTTTTCCTGGGAGTCCCCTCCTCCCTGAGGGCTCTGTCAACAAGCTCCCTCCTCCACCAGGGTCCTTCTCTGACGCATTTGGACTTCCATATACACAACACTTCCTTGTCAACTTCTTTTCCACTTTTATAGAATTGTTTTCCCTTTGGCTTGCCTTTAAAACTCTGCCTTCTCTTCTCCCTGACCTTTAACTTGATGTATTTAATATTACCGCTGTAAGGTTCTTAGTCTGTCCATTCCATCTGTCACAGACATGCCCACGCACCCGAGGAATTCACAGTCTACAGGATGGAATCTTTGGACAAATGATCTTTCATTATGTGCACTTCTGCTCACGTTTTTGTGGGTTCTGGACGTTGTCAACCTCAGTGGCAGGTGTTGCCCTCCCAGAATACCATCATGTTAACATCATATTAACGGACGACCTGTCTAAAGCACAGTCATAGTCTTAGAGGAGGGCAGACGGCTTCCAGCAAGTTTCTGAGAAAGAGGTATGATTGCCTCCAATTTGGTCACACTGTTTTTCCCAAAGGTCCCCCTGCCTGAGGATATGCTGAAAAGGCATCTGCTCTGTATCTGAGGGTTTAACATGCTTTTGATGCCTGGAGGGCAGGCTAGTCTCTGAGTAGCACAAACATATCCAATGTTTAGACCCCATCAACCCACCGAGGACCCTCCTGGTCACCTGCTGCTCTGCCCCACATATCCCCCAGGTGCCTGGGATAAGATTTTGAATATTAAGCCACTGTGACTCTCTCTTACTTTGCACTGATATCAATAAATGTCAGAACTTGCCCCCCACAAGCTCCTATGCCATCAGATGCAGGTCAAACATGCAGACATTTTACATCATTCAGCTGCATGTCTGGCAGGAATTCCGAAGGGGAGAACCCGGTCCTAGAAGAGGTCAAAGAAGGCTTCACAAGAGCATTGTTTTTTCAATTGGCTCTGCTGGGGAAAAAAAAAAAAAAAAAAACGTTGAAAAATATAAAGAGAGAGAAAATGTTGTTCCTCCTAAGATGGTCTAGAAACACTTCTCTCCTGCTGTCCAACTCTGATGAGTGTTCATTTGAAAAATACTGGCACCGAGAATTAAACGGGGTTATCTGGGTATGCTGGGAGATTGAAAGACTCACGTCCACTCCTGCGTGTGAAGTCTCTTTGGAGTTTCGAACACAATAGAGAATTTGACCCCATCCAGGTATGATCCCATCCGGAAAGCCTTCCTTGGCTGCTCTAAACTCCCAGTCTCTCCTTTCTTGGAACTCCTGAGGGTCTCCACTAGGGTTTTAGAATTTCTCACCAGGAGCAGTAACTATTTCTTTGCCATGGCTACATTGAGTCTACCTTACTAGATTATACATTCCAAGGACAAGGCCAGGGTCTGACTCCTTTCTAATATATGTGTGTACATGCGTGTGCATTAGCAGACATGGGTCCTAGCATTAATCTGGCCTTGAATTAATGGACACCTTCCCAAAGGCAAGTGATAAAAAAAAGCCACCTTTGGCTGAAAAGGGAATTCATTTACATGCTTAACGGAGAAACCTGAGGCGGTCTTGCTTCGGGTATGGCTTACCCTAATCGGGCTCCACAAGGTGACAGGTGGCATCTCCAGCTTCAGGGCACCCCAATATTCCAGGTTCCACGCATGCCCCTTCCCAAGAGTCTGCACCTAGGCCTCATCACATCTGATTGACGCTGACCAGAACACATGCAAATTCTGAACTGTTCATTGTGGCCATGGGATATGAGGCTCTGGTTGCCCAGACCTGGGTCCTGTGTCTACTCCTGGACTAGAATTAGAGGCAACTCTCCCCAAAGCATAAGCACTGATAATGGGAACTAGGTGGACGAGGAGGGTCCTCTCACCAGGGCAGAGTGGATGATGCAGAGAAACAACTTTACTACATGGCCCTGGAAACTAGCACAGCCACAAACGAGGACTCGTCCAAAAGAGAGGATGGACCCCAAAACCCTCTGCTTGGGTGCTGGAGCGAGGGCACCCAAGGTACGCCTTGTCCTACTGACAGCCACCCTTCTGGCCAAGTGGGAGGCATGGGGAGGAAGTAACCAAGGGGCCCTGAAGCCAGAAGAAGGAGCAGGAGGCCCAAACAGGGACACCCAGGAAGCTCAGACCTGAACCTGCTGCAGGGCAGCTAGTGAGCCTGGGATGCCCGACACCGAGCCCTTCTCCATTTGCAAACACCCAGTTCCCTCCCATCCCTCCCGGGCTGTGCTCACCGCAGCCTCTCTCTCCTCATAGACCCCAAGTAACTTAGGAGCCATGAGTTCCCGCTCCTTCCTCTTCAAATCGTGTATCAGTGAGGACCCCACACCCTCCGCTGGGCGACATGACCATTTCAGCCAGTGGTGCCGGGTCTCTGAGCCCCAGGAGACAGCGTTGATTTGCTGGACAGCACTTCCCAGACCACTGGCCAGTTTTCACTTCCTGCCCGTTACCCCTCCCGGTGTGTTTGTCCCCCCGCCCCTTACTGCCGCCACAGGAGACCAGACCCGCGTTTATGTGGCTCAGAACCAGAGACCGGCAGCTGCCTCCCAAGACAGGGGAGGCCACCCAGGACTTGAACCCACATAGAGCAGGCAGGCCTGCCAGGTGAGCACACTCACCGCCCCAGGGAAGGCCGGGGGGGGGGGGGGAAGGTGGGCCTCCCCCAGCCCTGATGCAGCAGGAGATGGCCACGTGCTGCTGGAAAAACCGAAGCCACCGCATGAAGTCACAGCCCATGAGGCCTTCCGTGGGCACTCAGAGCCTCTCCAATCACATCTTTTCTGTGGACGGCGTTCCCTCCCCCCGCCGCCGTCAGGTCCAACACAGGCAGCCCTGCCCCTCTCTGCCCTGCTCCAGAACGGCTGGAGTTCAGGGGAGACCTGATTTGGGGGGGGGGGGGTTCCGAGGAGAAAGGGCACTGTCCTGATGACCAGGTGTGTGACCGTGTGCCCAGCCGGCACTGACAGCAGAGGGCTCGGGTCAGGCTCCAGTGCGGGTGTGGCCTGGGGCAAAGCCCTTGCCTCTCTGATCCTTGGTGTCCTCTGTCGAAAACCCCTCATACACGTGCTGTGTGCACATTGAGAATTAAATGAGATATTCTCCATGTGGCTGACGTTCCTAGGAGTCTACTCAAGGCCGTTCTCACATTCTTCCTTAGAAACATAATCCCCCTTTATGTGGGACAGCACTTAGCCCCCGAATAACATTTCCCATCTGACCAGTGGGACATGAGCAGGACTAACGTGTGGCCACTTCTCTTAAAGGACATGCATGTGACTCCATCCGCCCCTGTTCCCTTTCTTTCCTCACCTGCGGCTGTGACAGTTGAAGAGTTCGCAGGACTTCCAGGAAAGTCTCACAAAGGGAGCTGAGTCAGGTAGAAGTCGCACCTCTTTTGTCCTCCCCCACCCACTTTCTCTGTATCTTTGGCTAGAATGAGAATGTGATGGCTGGAGCTCCAGCATCCATGTTGGCTCATGAGGTGACTTTAAGAATGGAGGTCTTGTGTGGCATAGAAGAAATACAGAAGAATCCCGCATCCCTGACAGCATGAAACACTCCGTGGCAGCTTTTTATTTCCTGTCCCTTAAGCTTTTATGTACTTGAGCCAGTGCTAGTTGGGGTTTTTACGATACAAGCAGCTAAGCTTTAGCTTGACTATTACAGTATATAAAGCCATGTGCACGGGGCGCAGCACATAGTAAGCTCTCAATAAATGAACGTAGCTATTATCAGGTTGGTCCCAGGACTCCGTTCTGCCTCTGACTTAGAAATTTGGAATGATTTTTCCCTCAAGTAAGTGCTATACACATGCCCGTCGTCATTTCAAAATTAACCGAAGTTCAATTAATAAGCAGATTTTTCTGGTGTTGTTTGTCTAAACATCCTTGCACAGTTTAAAACCTATGCCATCTGACTCTTTTTTTTTAATGTTCATTTGTTTACTTTGAGAGAGTGAATGTGTGTGAGCAGGGAAGGGACAGAGAAAGAGGGAGAGAGAGAATCCCAAGCAGGGTCCGCACCCAGTACAGAGCCCAACACGGGGCTCGATCTCACGACCCTGGGATCATGACCCGAGCCGGAATTAAGAGTCAGACGCTCAACCAGTCGGACTGAGCCACCCAGGTGCCCCATCACCTGATTCTTAAGTCATCCAGACCTCAGGGTCCTCATCCCCGCTTGCCAGTGGAGGAAACTGAGGCCCAGAGAGGCTAATCTGCTCGTCTAAGCACCCAGCCAGCTCACGGCAAATCCGGGTTCCGGTGCTCCGACTCCTTGCCCAGGGCCCCCTGGACAGCACTGCTGTCAATGGCATCCTGCCCTCTGGGAGCCGGTAAACAGCAAAAGCTCAATGTGCCCAAGCAGAGCAAACTGCCAGGAGCAAAGGGAGGGGGCCCAAGGGCCACTGGAGAGCGGAGAGGTGCGGGGGACACGGCAGGAGAAGCTGAGAGACACCCCAGGGGCCAGACAGGCTGGAGGCGGGGCATCCGGGAGGGGCTCCCGCGGGAGCTCGGGGCCGCGAGCGCTCCCCGTGAAGCAGCCATCAACCCCCTCGGGTGCGTGGCCACATCTGAATCCTCGGCCGCTCACTGGAGCGTCCACAGCATCAGCTTATTTTCACTCCCTCCCCCGAGCCCGGTGCGTGTCTCTAATTGCACTCAGAGTCTGGAGAGAACCCACTTCAGCCGGAACACGTGGCTCTGCACAGCCCCGCACGCGAGTCAGCCCGTCCAGGCGCTGGCCGTGCAGACCCTGCCCGCTCTGCCCTCTGCCTCCCGTGCCAGCTTCTTGGGCGTTTTTCTTGCAAGAAAAGCCTTTCTGACAGAAAGCGCGGGCAGGACGTGTGCGTGAGGAAACATCGCCAGGCCCCTCTCTAAAGGGCATTCTGGGAGCAAAGGACGGTCTGGAGGGAGCAGTGCTGAGCCACTGTGCTCTTCCTGAATTAGCAAGAAGAACCCAGGCCAGGCCCTGCCGCCCAGGAAGGACCCGGCAGCTGCTGGCTCCGCACCCCACATCCCCAGCATCATCCGTAAGCGACTCATGCGGTTCCACAAAAACCAGGGAGGCGAGGCCACAGAAGCCCTCATCCCTGTGCGTGTGACTGCGAGTGTACCTGTTGCCGGGTTCCCTGGCTCTGGGGCTTTGGAAACTCCATTCTGCATCTTTCCCAAGAGCACCGAGAAGTCCCAGGCTGCCTGCACCTCCAGCGTGGGGCGGGAGTGGCTTGGGCTGTGTCTTTGCAAACAGACATCCCAGCAGGAGTGGGGCTCCCATTCCTAAGAGCTCCCCCTCTGGCGCCCGTGGGTTCACAGCGAAGGAGAGGTTAGCCCAGTAGCCTTAGCATCGCGGCCGCCCGCCCCTCTGCTCACCGAAGGGAAACCGATTCATTCCCGACCCCAGCTGACCCAGCACTGGGCTCGTGAAGACACTCATTCCGGCCTGATTTTGTTTGCTTTCATCGGTCTGTTCCTGCCTCTGACCTTTGACACAGGCCAAACTTCAATCAGATCTTTAGAAACCGGCTTCTCCTCTGCACATCAAAAGCACAGACAGGCTGGTGGGAGCTCGGCATCTAAGAAATGCCCTTGGTCACGCCTCCCGTCATCTGCAAAGCCACGGGGAGACTAGATTCCACACTGGCGGCTGTCAGATTATGGAGTTAGAAGTCCACGCCGTGGAACAGAAGTACGGGAGACCATCAAAGCCTTGCTGGGCAAACAGCAAGATGAAGCCAGGCTCTTACAAAAGCCTGACATCACCTCCCACGCGTCTGACAACGCAGCAGCCTTTTGGGGGAAATCCATGAAGAATTAGCTTAGTGGCGAATACTGGCCACGCACGGGGAAAGACCCCTGAAGGGACTGAGTAGTGCCTGTTCCAGCCAAGCCTGGAGAACCCCAGAATCCAGGGGGCAGAGGGCAACCTCTCAGGGTGAGCGGGTCATGCCCCCACGGTGGGCAAGGCCGGTCCTGGAGCAGACACTGACCCGTACTAGAACACCGGAGCCTAACAGGAAGACCAAGGGGTCAGACTGTCCAGCCGAGAGGGGCTTCCACACCCTGTGGTCCCTGCTGCCCCAGGAAGGGGTGAATGGGGTCCCCCCCCCACCCTCCCCTGTCTCAGCTGTGAGGAGCAAAGGAGGAGCCCGAGAGAGAAAGTTTTGGGGGGATAGGCACAGAGACAGGCAGGTAAAGAGAGAAAGAAGGAGAGGGAGGGAGACAGGCAGATAGATGGACAAAGGGTAAGAGAGACAAACAGAGACAGGAGGGAAGGAGACAGACAGAGAGACGGGGGGTGGGGGAGGGAGGTTTTGTCTCATTCTGCTCTGCTTTGCTGGTTTCACAACAGCAGCAGGTCTCAGGATAGATCTGCCTCCTCGGTCGTTAGCGCTTTCCTCCGGACCTCTCTCCAGGAGCAAACGGGCAGGATGGCCCTGGAGGCGACCGAGTGTCAGTTAGAGGCAAATTATAACTTGTAAGCTCCCACTCGTGCTCCAAGGTTTGAGATGTCTGCTATAACCTGTCAAAGGCCAACTTCTCTCCACCAGAACAGTCTATTGTGTTCCGTCTCTCAATATAGATTTATGGATGTGTTTTCAATGCTAAGAATAGAATCCTTCAAGGGTTTTTTATTCTTTTTCTTTAAGCATGCTAAACAGGCCCTGGGAGGAGAAAAGGAGTGAATCTGCCAGGCTGTCACCACACATCAGGAAGACGACTGCTCACAGAGTTTCAGGCTCGGGGGAAGGGGCGGCACCTGCTGCAGAGACGGGAAACCAAGGAGCCGCCTAGCCCTTGGCTTTGGATTCACGGCTCAAGGTCCCCCTGCGCCTGGGGTCCCGGCTCTGGGCCTTGTGGGGATCCAGAGGCTGGGCCAGCTCATCTGCTCACCAATAGCTGGTGTTCATTGGGTGCGTCCTGTGTGACAGTCTCCCATGGATCCCCCCCCACCCAACGCCACGCGGCAGCGTCTGCATCCCCATTTCACAGATGGGGAGCTGAGGCTGTGGGAGAGGTTTGGACATGGACTCAGGCCTGAGAGTGGACAAGTGCTACAATCAGGGGACTCGGGTAAACCTGAAACGGAGCAGACCCGCCCACTGTGGCTGTGGGTGTGCACCTGTGCACCTGTGCCCATCTGTGCCGTGGGCACAGTCATACCCGCCACGCCGGGCTGCTCTGGGCACGACAGGCCACACGTGCTGGGACCTGAAACACACACAGCGCCCGCTTAAGAAACCAGAGGACCATGGACGGTGGCCCTTGCATGCTGCGGGAGGGCCAGAGGGCAGGGCTTTGAAAGAAAGGAGGGGGCACTTCTGAGGGTCCTGGACTGGGGGCTGCCCAGGCCTGGCCAGTCTCAGAGCATCACTCCTAGAGGCAGCACGCGGACTCCGCTGTCCCAAGGCCACCCCTTCGTGGGCCGCTAAGAGGGCAGACTCTGGAATCTGGAGCATCCAGGACCAGCCGGGAGACGCTAGGCGTGTTACTCACACCTCCAGGCACCTGCTCTCCTGTCTGTGAAGTGGGGTTCTTGGGAGCGGAGAGGCACTGCCCCGGGGGGGGGGGTGGGGAGGCCCAGCCGAGCCCTGCTGGGCCGCAGTCTCCACCTGTCGCCTGACCTGAGCAGCGCCCCACGTGGAAGGTGGGACCTGCCCCCTCCGTCATGCAGAATTCCCCTGCCAAACACTGGCATTTACAGAATGTTCTCGTCCACCCTTTGTACTCTTCCTACAAGGCTGGGAAGAGGGCTCCGTCCTTCCCAGCAAGCTGGCAGTAAGACATTGGGACCCTTTTAATGAGACTGAACAAACAGGGGAGAGATGGACCCCACACACCCACAGAAGGCCCTCCATATTCTGGTCATTAATGACTGGCTTTCATTTTAGGGGCAAACCCCAGGCCCTGGGCCACGGCCTTTCCCAAGAGAAGAGAGTGCAACTCCCGAGAGAGAGCTGTCTGGTCCGGACAGCATCATCCCAGCATTCGGGAGGCCGGAGAGATTCGCCGGGCATCTTTCTACCATTAGAACCTGAAGAGTGAGCCGTCGGCATGGAGCGGGGCAGGGAGGAGACAGGAGCTACTTGGTGGTGGGGGGGGGGGGGTCATCTGTTCCCCACCTGTTTCCTGATTGTCCTTCCCGTCCCCAGCCCCCAGCTCACAAATACCCACAAACTTGGTCTTGTCTCTGCTAGGTTCCCCAGGCCCCAGGTGGCTCAGGTCACATCAGAAACAGTGGCGGGGCCCTGGGCACTAGAGACTAGGACGCCGGACCCACTGATGAAGGGCAGAGACGACGTTCATCTGACGGGGGTCTGCCTGCTGCTGCCCTGGGGCCACATGCAGGTGCTGGGTCATCGGGGGGCAGAGCTGCACTCCCAGGCCTCTCACAGGCAGAGCCCTGGACAGCTCAGCACCATCCCAGGGACCTCAGGTGAGCCTGTGCGGGAAACCCCCTGAGCTGCCCAGCAGTGGAGTCGGGGTCCACGCTGGGCCGTGGAGTGTGGGGCTTGTGTCCACGGCCGCCGCATGACAGGCACAGGCCAGGCCACCCTCTGGGGAGCCGTCCAGTCCCCATCCGGGCTCCTGGGGACTGGCCCTACCTGCTCCTGCACCTGCCACATGGGACCAGGGCGTGTGATCAAAGTGAGGGGACCCCGCTGGGTGAGAGGAAAGCTTCTGGGCAGAAAGAAGGACCCTTGGGAGCCGCCAGATGCTCCAGAGGGACAGCTGCCCGCCTGCCTCCTGCCCCTTCCCTTACACTCAACCGGCACTTTTATTTTGGTGTTTTTTCCCACCTTTTAAAAAATGTTTTTGCATTTTTCCTTCACATCTGGTTCCCCAGTGCACTGGACAGAAGCTGGGCTCAGCTGTGACTAATCTAAAATGCCATTAATATAAATTGGGGCTAATTACTCAGTCCCTCTCGGCCATCCAGCCCTGGGCTTCTCGAGACAGAACCTTCTAGAAAAAGTCTGGGAGGACGCTTTTACAGGACGGGGCCAAGACTCCCCGTGGACTGCTCACCAATTCCCAGCTCCTACAGCTCAATTTTCTGTGGAACAGCTTGTTTTGAGGGTTCCTTTCCCCTCTGGCTGCTCAGCCTATGCCAGAGTACAAATCAGGAGCCCATTAAAGATACATGTCCCGGCTTCTCAGTGGCAGAACGGCCAACACAGGAGCCGAGCGCCCCAGCCGACCACAGCCAGCTCTCTGATGGCCGCAGCTGCTCTGCTCCTCAGAGCCTTCCTGTCGGCAGACTTTCCTGATCACATATTTGTCAGGTCAGGTTTGAAGTGAGCCGTGAGTACAGGGAGAACACTTAGCACAGAGGCAGGATGGAAACACTGGTTCTCCAGATCTTTCCAGCTAAAGTGAGCTGGCATCTGAGCAGCGGCCAGGAGCCGCTCCCCAAGCACAGGAGTGGCAGGGCGGGGAGGCGGGGGGCACCTGCTGGAGCTGGGGGCAGCTCCCGGGGCTGCAGCCTGCCACGCCCACTGTGCCCCTGATCCAGCACCAGCCCTGGTGGGAAGTGTCTGAGCAGAGGGACCAAGACGTGTGTGCGGCTCAGGGATGCAGGACGGAGTGTGGAGCTCAACACCCTGTACAGTGAGGAGGGGGCCAGCAGGGCGGTAACTGGTGGCAAAGGTTTCTGTTCCTCAGGAAGGGGTGGCTTCATGGCCCTAACGTTGTCCCAGGTCGGGCAGGAGGGCTTGGGAATTGGTGGTTTCAGACTGGGCCACCTATCAGCCCTATCTGACGGTCCAGGTCACCTCCTTGGATCTGGTGTCCCCACCAGAAAATGGAGATGCTGCCACTCGGCTCAGGACCGTACTGTGAGGTTACACTGGATGTGGAAGGCCTGGCACACAGCCGGCACCAAATAAACGCTCCTTCTGCCCGCCGTGACATCAGTCCCATAGACGCCGGCCTCAATCCCCCTGAGCAGGGATTTCTGGACCCACAGGTGGGCATTGGGCTTGCACACCAACCGGAACCTCTCGGCAAACTTTTTAAATAAAAACAAAACAGCATTTAAAGACTATCCGCGGTGGCAACAGCTGAAACAGACAGCGTCTGCACCTGTGGGCACCCACCTAGAGCTCCTCTGGGGAAGACGAGTTGACCCCTGGGACGGCCACAGACGACCTCTGTTCTCACTCTCTCCTCCCACCGTGACGGCGAGTCCTGGCTCGCCACTCGGGATCGCTGGGGGTGGAGGCAAGTCCGGCGGGGCGCCCACGGCAGTGAAGACCAGAGCTGAGGAGCTGCTCACTGCAGACCGGCAGCTGTGCCTGACAGCAGGCTGGTCCGAAGCCGGGAACGGAGGTGTCCCTCCCTGGGGGGAGGTGAGAGGCAGCTGTGCGGCTGGCTGGACTGGGAACGCTCCGTCCCAGTTTCACGCAGCTTTGGATGGAACTTCTGGACGTTTCCAGGACAGGCCCTCCACTTCCTGTCCCAGCCGGGGGAGAAAATCATCACGAGCTGGGGGAGAGTGAAATCCAGGGCATGGGGGCTTTGTACCGCGGAACGGTCCTCTTCGACACCCCCGGTGTCTTATCTTCAGCCTTGGCCGTGGAGTGACAGCCCTTTCATGGAGTGATGAGTGTTGTAAGGGCTGTTTCAACCCCTCACTTCAAATGCCTGCATGAGCCCCAGCCCCTCAGCTTGCACGTGGGAGAGCAGAATGTTGCAGCCTTGGCCCTTTCTAGCACCCTGGCCAGAGAAGCATCCTGGCCTCTGCCTCACTATTTCCTGCATACGCTGCCCTCCTTCCCCGAGCACAGAGCCTACTGGCCCCCGGGGGCTGCCTGGACCCCAGGACCCCGTCAGGGCCCACGCACGGAGCTCCACCCGGCTGTCCCAGTGTTCCCCACACCTCCCCAGCACATCGCTGGCTACGCAAAAACTCTCTTCACCTGTACACGGACCCACGAGCCCACACACTGTTCTCCCTCCGTGCGAAGTGCCCGCACGCGCCAGCCGCCGTTCACGCCGGGCCCACCCGCGGTTCCACCCCACCCTGCCGTGGCAGGTGTGCGGGCGTGCGCACGCATTAGGAACACCATTTACACACACTACGCGTCCCACGGTGTCGTGGGATAGACGGATGTTGCCAAATTGTCATCCTGTCCTCTCTGAGCCTAACAGGTGCCTTTCACTGGTCGTTTGGACTTCACGACATTTCTTGAGGCTCCAGTGGCCCAGTCTTGGGTGACGCCTTCATTGCTTTGCTCTCCTCTCTGTCCACAGTGACAGAACTGATCGCTCATCAGTTTTGTGCCGGGAAGCATAATGTCACGTTTGTGAAGATCAGCTCCCTTGGTGACCAGAGCACCACTGGGCTCTTCTGAAAATGGACTGAAAGCTTCTCTGATGTTGTGTCACCGCCTGAGAGTCTCTCAAGAGATCACACGCTGAGGGCCACGGGCAATCAGACCGCCATTCCAGTAAGTTCTGGCACACAGGATTCACACACTCAGCCTCGCTCGCCGGGGACACACAGATTTGCAGGCTGCGTCTGCACCAGAGTCGGGCACGCGCATGATTTATGCTGTTTCAGCTGTTCTGAGCTGCTGTTTCCATTCGTATCACTACTTTTCTGCTTTAATAACTACTTTTAAATGTGGATCTGCCTTCGGGAACCGGAAATAGAATTCACCACCCCAAAAACAGTAAGGAGAAGCACAGATGTTTACAAACAAAAACGATAGCACGCCAGGGATCAGAAAACGCGATAACCTCCTGATAATTCCTGCCCAAGCGAACCAGCCCCGACTTGTGGTTCGCGGCCACCCTTACACGCATAGCAGTTACTAAAACCATATGTGATTTCTGTAAAACACACGCAAACGAAATTGTTTCACTGCTTTGTTCCCCTAAAACAACCAGTTCGCTGTGGACCCAGCATGGTTGCCGGGATCGGCCCAGGGGCGGCCGCCGAAGCCTGGGGAAACTTTACCCATCCTCCCTGAAGCAGCAGGTGGCTTCCAGACTGGGCCAGGCGGTGTTCCATCAGGAGGGCCAGCCTGCCCCCTGGTAAGACAGCCGCCCAGCTGAGGAGTCAGAGACCCGGGTTCGAGTCCTCACGCCCCGCGAGTGAGCCATCTGGGTAGCATCCCTCCACTCCGTGACCTCAGGTGAAAACAGGAATGATACCTGCTGTGTACCTGCGGCTGTAATGAGATCACAGGTACGTATTTTCCCACACAGAGTACGTATTCTGGGCTGGCTGCTGTCACGCATTATGTAACGATCAATTGGTGATAATATTAATCACTCAGCGACTCATCTTGGGAGGAAAATACCTGCTTGGGGAAAATCGATTGTGCTTTTCTGAGCCGGCTAGTTCCCTGCTCACTAAGAAACCACCAGCTGGGAGGTCAGACAGCAGAGTGGGGATGACGTCTGCCCCTGTGAGCGGCGACGGCCTCCACCAACCAAGCATTTCCACTCGAAATCTGGACGGAAAGGCAGTTCTCCGGATGCAGCAGATGAAACCCATTGACACTTTACTTTTGGCTTCGAGCATGTTTCTCCCTCGTTAAATATTTATGGTGTGTCTTTATTATTTACGAGGCGCTGGGGAAACACAGAGTCTGCGTTAGGCTTCGTGGATGGGATCCCTTTCGCTACAGGAGGCCGGCTCCAGGTCAGTGACAGGGGAGGCTCGGGCCTCGGACCGCAGACGGTCTCCCTCCAGCCCCCCGCTCGCTGCGACTCCCCTCTGCACTTCCTGCTGATGCCGCCACCTTCCCAGGAGGTGAGGGAGCTGGGCCTCCCTGTCCTCAATGCTGTTTGCCGCTCAGGCCGCCTCCGCTCTGGCTCTGCCTGGCCCCGTCCTTCCCAAGTCAGAAAAAAAGAGCAAAGCCATCCCCCCAAAAGTGTCAGTGATATAACTTTAGTCTCTGGCGTATTTGGACCCCCATCCTGCACCCCTCCACTTAAGTTGATTAATTGACCTTTAAAATGTACCCAGAAAATAAATTGCCTAATAAAATAAATTATCTCATATTCAGTGATGCCTGAAACCCACTGAAACTTGAGAAGAAACTAACGAAGCAGCGAAGAAATGACTAATGAAGGAACTATGCTTCACAAAGAATAATTGATCAGCAATCGCAGGGGCGTCCTGGAAGGGGGGGGTCTGGTGGCAGCCTGGAGCAGCGACCCCAGGTAGGGGCGATGAGACACCCCTCTAATGTCACCATCCAACACCATCCCTCCACGGTGACAAAGGACAATTATTTGTGACTGCTCAGGAAGCCAACCGTGAAGACAGCCATCAAGCACGTCTTTCACCAACGTGTGCACCTCCTGACCGCAGCAGGTCTGACACTGACCCCAGAAGGTAGCTGGGGGTTTAAAGCAAGTGGGGCACCTCCAACCCCACAGGTGTTTCAACGCCACAAAAGGATCACTAGACAAGGGTTTGCGTGCAGAGCCGAAAGGGGTCAAGGGGAGGGTGCCGGACGTTTCTCCCTCCAGGACAAACAGATCCTTCAGGGACAGCTACAGTAGGGCCCACCCGGAACCCTGCATCAGGGCCAGACCCAGATCCATCAGTCCCCCAACACTGAGCAATGAAGATCCAAGAAGAAAGGGCATCTGGGCTGATCTGGGCTGCATAACTGGGACACCATCTTGAGGATGGTCGTGTCTGGTCCACAGCCACAGAGAATAGTTCCAATGTTTGCAGGAGGGGATGGGGCCGAATGAATGAGGGACCTGAGGCCAACACAGATACAGCATCTGTATGCAGGAGGTCAAAACACCGCAGCTACGAGACAGAGTGTTTGGGGAGGGGACTCACTCCCCCACACTCCGCCCACAATGGGATACATCTATTAGACACAGGCCAAACTGTGGGACATAACAGAGCCCAGTGGAACTTGTGGGCACTGGGAACACAGACCCGTGGTCACGTGGGCACTGAGTACCAGCAGGGAAAAGAGGAGAAAGGAAACTACTTCTCACTGAGAGCTTAGACTGCACCAGAAGCTGTGCTAGACATTACACCTGCATTTTTCATTTTATCCTCATACAAACCTTGGCCAGCCACAACTGGCCTCACAGCATGGGCTTCTCCCCCAGTGTTTGTATTCCACACATCATGCTGCTCCCACACCACATCACTCATCCATTCATGCATGCATCCATCCATCAATTCTATCTTCCATCCACCCGTCTGTCCGTCCATCCAGCCACTCATCCATCCATCCATCCATCCATCCACCCATCTATGCATTCATCCACCCATCCTTCCATCTATCCATCCATCCATGCATCCATCCATTCTACCATCCATCCTTCCATCTATCCATCCATCCATCCATCCATCCACCCATCCATCCATCTATCCATCCAATGAACCATCCATCCATTCATTGTCTACTCACTGAACAATGTTCACAGACTGAGTATCTGCCAATAGGACCCTGCCTCTGTCCTTGTCTCCCAGAAAGTGAGCTTCACATCACATTAGCTCGGAGCTGTGCTAAAGAAGAGCCTGCATCGAGCTCTGGTTGGTAACCCATCACCCCAAGAGTTGTAGTGCCAACCCTTTGGGCATCTTCAGCCTTTCTGTTGGTTATTTGAGTCTAGAAGTGGACACACCCATACTCACCACCCCAGCACTCTAAACCATGTATTCAAATTAGGCTCTTGTTGTCAGGAAGTCAAGCCTTGACCAGTGGTCTGTGACCAGGGTGAGAAAAGCCAACGTGCCTTGGAGAAGGGCAGGGAACTCTTCAAGGTTCAGAGGAGGACAGCTCTTCTATGCAAAGCTATCAGGTGGGAATTTTATCCTGACTCAGGCTCACCCACCTCCTGTAAACACATGTCTCTATGGATATGCAAGGACCACTTTGAGTTTGTTCAGACCTCGGCCCTCTTGGCCAAGAGAAAGACACAGTGTGTAGTAAAGAGTCTAACTTTTCCAAAGAGAGGTTGTTTGTGCTTAGCCCCTGGAAGGTGATCTCTAAGCCATTGAAATGTCCTGCCTGTTAAAAATGTCCTTTACCTGGGGACCATGGGCCATTCTGGACAGTATAATAATTTAATTTAGAGTGGGGGCTTTGGGTCAGGTATTATCAGCTCACCTTCAGAAGGACTGGAGACTAAGGTCAACCACGTGGGTGGCCAACCACATCTATGTGATGGATCCCCAGGAAAGACGCTGGACACCAAGACTGGAGGTGCCTCCCTGGTGGGCAGTACTCCATGTGAGTGGAAGGAGTCAGCACCATCCACACCTCCAAGGTAGAGAGGACTGCAGAAGCTCCACACATGGAACTTTCCTGAACCCCATCCCATGAGCCTCTTCCTTTCCCTGATTTTAATCTGTAATAAACCATAACTGTAAGTATAACAGATTTCAGCTCTGGGAGTCCTTCTAGTGAATAATAATTCACTGAGTTATATAAAACAGAGGGTGGTCCAGGGGACCACCAAAAGCTGTGGTTAGTGTCAGAAGTAAGGGTGGTCTCAGGAACATTCTCCTGGCCTTAAAGGCAGATTTGCATCTCTGTGTCCCTGGGACTTGGTGCTGGGAGACACGGGCTGAGCACCCACAGACAACTGTTGGGAGGAACTCTAGCATCCGTGCGCGTGGCTGTGATAAATCCCCAAGGCATGTGGGCGGAAGCCGTTTGCATGGCCCTGATCCCTGCACGGCCCCGCTCCTCCTTCAGCCATTATTACTGTCATGTTTTATAGGCCAAGCTCAGATGGAGTGGACAGAAAGCTTGAGTCCCATCAAAGGAAGTAATGAGAAATCCATAAGTCTTGTAAATAGGTGATAAGACAAGTCTTTAAAATAAATGGGGGAATAACTTAATCACATGTAAGACAGAGGCATGAGGACAGCTGGCCAAGATCAAGGCCACTTGCCAGGATGTGGGAACCCAGCCCCTCCCAGAAGGAGCCCTTAATGTACAGCTCCCCCAAGAAAGGAAGTGGGGTTCCCTATTTATCACACCCTACCTGGAGGCTTAATGCCTCACTTCACCAGACCATAGCAGTAACCCCACAAGGGCAGTGATCTTCCCCATGAGAGAGGTAGCCCCCTGCTGAGAGCTACAGCCGGTGGGCAGCGGGGCTGGGTCTGGCTGCCTCCTCGGCCAGAGATCTCTTCCACTTCCCAACTGCTCCCAAAGACTAAGTCCAGCATCCAGGCTCATAGTGACACTATGAGATCCATGGACAGGCCAGCAAGATGAAGGTCTTGGCTACCCCCCTGCCGCCCCCCTCTGACTCTTTAGCTCCACTCTCCCACAATCCGGGTTCCCCCATCTTCTCTCCAACCCCACAGGGGTGGAGTCCAATTTCCTCAGACAGTCATTGTACTACGGGGATTAAAACATACCCTACCCCCTTCTATGGAATGAACAT
Organism: Panthera uncia; assembly: GCF_023721935.1. Taxonomy (NCBI): domain Eukaryota; kingdom Metazoa; phylum Chordata; class Mammalia; order Carnivora; family Felidae; genus Panthera; species Panthera uncia. The sequence continues at coordinate 102,297,434 of NW_026057585.1, forward strand.
TTGTGTGCCTCTCAAAATCCCTACGTCGAAGCCCTAATCCCCAGCGTGATGGCATCTGGAGATGGGGCCTTTGGGGAGTGATTGGCATGGGGCAGGGGGATGTCCTGCATCAGTCAGGGTTCTCTGGAGAATCAGAACCAATAGGATGTATGCTGATGTACAGAAAGAGATTTACTGTAGGGTATCAGCTCACGTGATTACAGAGACTGAGAAGTCCCATGAGCTGCCGTGTGCAAGCTGGAGACTCTGGAGAGCAGTGGTGTCATTCAGTCTACACCCCAAAGCCTGAGGACCAGCAGGGCCAATGGTTTAAATCCCAGCCGGAATCTGAAGGCCCGGCAACCAGAAGTGCTGATGTCTGGGGGCAGAGAGGGTGGACAGTCTGGCTCAGGCAGAGACAGAAGGTTTGTCTTCCCTCCATCCTTTTGTTCTATCCAGGCCTGTGATGGCTTGGGTGATGCCACCCATGCTGGGGAGCGCCTTCTGCTCCCCTCAGCCTCCTGATTCCCAATCTCTTCCAGAAACACCTTCACAGACACACCCTCGTGAATAGGATTAGTGCCCTTATAAGATGGTCTCTCTCTGCCCTGTGAAGACACAGCAGGAAGGCGGCTGTTTGTAAACCGGGAAGAGGGCTGTCTCCAGGCCCTGACCTTGCTGGCACCCTGACCTCAGAAGCCCAGCCTCCAGGACCCAGAAATACGTGTCTGTGGATGAAGCCCCTCACTCTGTGGTACTCAGTTACAACAGCTAGCCAATGAACACACGCCCCAGCTCCTAATTCGTTCTTCCAGGGGAAGGCATTGCTGCTCCCATTTTAGAGATGAAAAACAGAGGCAAAAAATCCGACCTGGCCAGAACCTCAGGTAGAAGCCAGTGCTGCCCGGGTCTGTGGGAAACCAGGTCGCCTGGGCTCAGGAGTGGCCTCAGATGTTCCATCAGGTGCACACGGTGGTCTGGAGGGAAGGTGCTCAGACCCAACCCTGAGCTCAGGCTGGTGAGCCCCCCCCCCCCCCCCCCCAGGGCACACACCCGGTCCCACCCAGAGCAGCCCAGGCAAGAGAGGTCGGGAGCCTGCAGGATGCATGGCCTCACCCCCTTTGCCGGTCAGGCTGGGAGACCAGACCCAACTGGACTACCTCCTCCCCCGGCATGGCTATTTCCAGAACACCTGAGCCTACAGTGACGACAACCTCGGGGATGCCTCCCCATGGGATGTAGCAACGGGAAAAGGGCTGGCATCTCCACTTTGTGACACGAATGTTTTAGTCCTTTGTTTTCCGCATCGTTGGGATGGCGTACTGGCCTGCTCCGGCCGCCATAACAAAGAACCACAGACTGGGCAGTTTAAAGCACTGAGATTTATCCCTCCTGGGCCTGGAGGCTGGAGGTCTGAGATCCGGCGTGAGCAGGGCTGGTTCCTCCGAGCCCTCTCTCCCTGGCCTGCAGACCACTGTCTTCTCCCTGTGTCTTCACGTGGTCATCCCTTCATGCATATCTGTGTCCCGATCTCCTCTTCTTATAAGGACACCAGTCACATCAGATTAAAGCCCCCCCAGTGGCCTCATGTTACTTTAATTGCCTCCTTAAAGCTCCTATCTCCATATATGGTCACATTCTGGGGTCCCCCTGGAGGTTGGTACCTCAACATATGAACTTGGTGGGGAGGGGAACAATTCAGCCCATAACAAATGTGTTGGAGAAAAGGCCAAAATAGGATCCCAGAAGTTTTTTAAGGAACCACTTTTTTGCCTGATTGTCCCCAACGCCCCCCCCCCCCCCCCCTCAGCGTGCAGGCTTATCACCACCTGGGACCTAGAGAAGTTCTCAATTACTCTCAAGCAGCATCCGAATTGTTCTGGAAGGAGCATGGAAGCAGGAAGAGTCAGCATCTCTGGGACTTGGGAAGCTGCCTCACCTGGGACCCGGCTGTGTTCTGAACAAAGGACACCTTCGGATGTCCGCTCCCCTCTGGCATTTCTCAGCCAGCCCCCCAGAATAAGGGTGATTGTACTCAGAGACCCCGAGGAGCTGCCCTCCCCCTGACACATGCCCCCACTCCACAGGTGAGGACACGGAGGGGCCGGCACCTGAAGCCGAGTCAAGCCAGCTCCACCCAGCTTCCCTACAGGAGGTAGAGTGCTTCTCAGCTGCCGGACGTCCCTCCAAACCCAGCTGAGGAGTGGAGGGATCCATCCACCTTCCCTGGCCACCTTCCCTGGCCCAGCTCCCACTCACAGTGCTGCGGGCAGAGGAGGGCATCCCCAGCTCCCAGAGCCTCTGTGCCACCTTGCCACCCCAGGGCATAGAGCTCTCCCTCCCTTCAGGGTGCCCCCTGCACCTGCTGCTGACGGTCACAGGGGAGTGTCATGGAGCCGCCATAACAAATGACCACAGACAGGGGGCCTTTAAACAACAGAAATCTATTCTCTCTGGAGACCAGGATCTGAAATCAAGGGGTTGACAGGGCCATAGTCTCTCTGAAGATTCCAAGGTAGGACCCTTCCTGCCTCTTCCAGCTTCTGGTTTCCAGCAACCCTTGGGGTCCCTTGGCTTATAGATGCATCCCCCCAATCTCCCTCCCCATCTTTGCATGACCATCTTCCTGTAGGTCTGTGTCTCACATGTGTGTGTGTGCCCCAATTCCCCTCTCCTCATGAGGACGCCAGTCATACTGTATTAGGGCCCATCCTCATTCGTATAACTTCATCTTAACACGATGACATCTACAAGGTCACATTTGCAGATAGCAGGGGTTAGGACTCCAACAGATCTTTTTGGAGAACATAGCTGAAGTATCCACAGTCCCAGAGCTGGCCAAGGCTTAGGTGAGCCACGCCCCATGCCTTATGATGCAGACCAAGCCCCAGCAGGGAAGAGTGATGTTCCCAAAGTGGCACCGGGAGGTTGAGCCAGCATTCTCATTGGACTCCATGCTCTGACAGCCCTCCCAGCTACCGTTCCCCGAGGAATCCACGTCTGTATGAATATGTCCCACGCCTCCTCTGTGCTCTGTCCTGTGTCCCGTGCCTCCTCCGTGCTCTGTCCTGATGTGCAAAGATTCCAGGACCAGCCCCCATTAAAGCCAGGAGCCCACCTTTTGAAACATTTGCAAAACCCATCAATGATACCAAGGAGAAAAGGAGAGAGACGTACGGACCAAGAGAAGCAGAGGGGCAGAGCAAGTCCAAAGGCTTGTGATGGAAAGAACTCTTGGCTTCCTAGCACAGGACTCAGAGCTCACCCCTGCCCATCCACCCTGCACAGGGAACCTTTACCCCAAGGTCCATTGTCTTTTCTAGGCACTTCCACTAGATTTATTCCAAGGGTAGTGGTTTGAGCAACGAGATCTTCTCCAAAAACACTGCGAGTTCATGTCTTGGGTTCAATCCAAAAAGCTATAGTGTCTCCACGTGGTGATTGTGCCCCGAGGTCAGAGTCCTGGCGGGAGCAGGCAGAGTTGGCACCTCTCTAGGGGTGGGTACCTCTGGAAAGATCCCCACCTGCTCCTGCTTGATACTCTCCAGGCAGAGCCCGAGGTCTTTGGGGGTGCCAATGGGAGGGAGCCTCAATGCAGGCCAGAAGGTTCATACCAGGAGGGATTGACAACAAGGTCCTTCCACGGGGCATGGTTCTGGATGAACCGTGGGCAAGGGGGTTTCCACGAAGAAAGAAAAAGGAGTCCTTGCATTAGTCAGGGTTCTCCCAAGAGACATTACCAATAGGGTGTGTGTATATGAGGAGCTGGCTCCTGCAATCATGCAGGCTGAGAAGTGCCACAACCTTCCATCTGGAAGACCCGGGAAGGTTGGTGGTGTGGCACAGTCCAAGTGCAAAGATCTGAGATTCAGACATACTGATGCTGAAAGTCCCAGGATGAGGGCAGAAGACAAGTGGAGATGTCCGGGCTCGGCAGGCAGACAAAAAGGAGTCAGTTTCTCCTTCCCTCATCCTTGTTCTGTTCAGGCTCCCCATGGATTGCGTGGTGCCCACCTGCCACTGGGGAGGGCCACCTTCTCTACTGATGCCACCAATTCAAATACCAGTCTTGCTCAGAAGCACCCTTAATGTTTAATCTGGGGATCCCCTGGTCAGTCAAACTGACATGTAAAATTAATCATCACAGTCCCTAAAGGGGAGTCTCGAGGTCCTGGGATGAATTCCAGACCTTCCCAGGGATTTTCAGATGAGTCTTGGAATATGAAGTCACCAGGAAAGAGGGCCACAGTTTTGAGGGCTTAGAGACCTCTGGGCTCAGGACTCTAAACACATAACATTCTGTCCAAAGAATTCTATACAATTGGCATTATCAGCCCTCTCATATCACAGGTGAGGAAACCGAGCTGTGGAGCTCACCTGTGGCAGGCAGCTCTGAGGTGGCCCCAATGACCTGCCACCTGGTGTTCACGCCCTGGTGTGGTCCCTTCTCCTGGAGTCTGGCCTGGACCTAAGGACTTGCTCCTGGCAAATAGAATATGACCTGCCATGTCATCGCACTTGCGGGATTGGCTCACAAAGGACTCTCGCTTCTGTCTTGCTGGTTCTCTGTCTCCTGCCCTTCTGCTTGCTTTGCCTCAAGGACGCAAGTTGCTCTGTTGTGAACCATGCAGAGGGAGCCTCTGGCCCATGGCCAGCAAGGAATATGAGCCCTCGGTGCAACGGCCTCAAGAAACTAACCACTGCCACCACCTGCCAAGCAGGCTTGGAAGTGGGTCTTTCCCCAGTCAAGCCTTCAGATCAGACCCCAGCCCTGACTGACATCTCAATCTCAGCCTGCAAGGGACCCTGAACCGGAGGAGCCAGCTGACCCATGCCTGGACATCTGACCTCAATATCTGCTGTCATGTGTGTTCAGTTCAGGGTGATTTATTACACAGCAGTGGAGAATGGACACATTCCTGTGTCCACACAACAGCAGGCACTTCAGTCCCCTTACACTGTACTGCCTTCCTCCTCACCCTCAGAAACCACCAGATAAATCCACGGAGGTGGCTTATTAAGGGAAGGCTACATGCACTTAGCCGTAACCTCAGACAGGGCTGGGACCAGGCCTGACTGCTTCTCCAGCCAGGGCCTGGCTTGTGCTAAGTGCTTGGTGACGACTGAAGGTGGAGGGCGTCAGGACCTCACCTTTCGGAACTCTCCCGTGCAATGCTACAGTGTGTTCATGGAGACTCCCCAGCCACCCCAAAGTCCAGTACGAAGGGTAATGCATTAAAAATCCCTCACCCATTCATTTCCTCTTTTACTCACTTAAAATTTTTATGTGGGGGTGCCTGGGTGGCTCAGTCGGTTAAGCGTCCAACTTCGGCTCGTGTCATGATCTCCCGGTCTGTGAGTTCGAGCCCCGCGTCGGGCTCTGTGCTGACAGCTCGGAGCCTGGAGCCTGTTTCACATTCTGTGTCTCCCTCTCTCTCTGCCCCTCCCTAGTTCACGCTCGCTCTCTCTCTGTGTCAAAAAAAAATAAACTTAAAAAATAAAAAATACATTGAAAACATATTTATTGGGCCCCTACTATCTGCTTGTTACACTTGCTGGCCACGAATAATTTCAGGCTTCTCAGGAAAAGGAATATGAATTTGGAACAGTCCTAGAATGGTCACATGTCCGTCCCAGCCATTCCCGTGTCCGAGCCCAGGGACTCAGCGTCCAGAGGAGCCGACCCGCTGGGATTGCCCACAGGAAGCTCGGACACAAGGGACACTTCAGAACAACAGGGGAGCAGGTGTTCGCTGTTAGCGGCCACCTCTGCTCAGCACGCGGGAGCCCCGCCCTGAGACCCGGCTGCAGATTTGTGTGGGAAGATGTCAGCTCTGAGCCCATAACTCATGTTCAGTAACCAAATTACTTTTCTTTGGAGGCATTAAGGGTAAATAAAGGCTTAATGAATCAAGCCTTCTGAATCACCATTGCTCCTTTAATTTGTAGTTTACAAGGTTCTTGTAAATTAAAAATGGGAAAAGAAATCCCTTCCCAGCCCACATGCACCTCCTCCGGGCAGGAACAATTTGGCTGGTTTGATTTTCATGTCCCTGTAGCCCTTATCTCTTTGAAAAATTATTCCTTAATTTTTATGAGGTGGCTGGTAAGACGGGTGACGTCGGACGATTGTCCTGTATCTTGTTCCCCTTCCCCTTGGAGTTCACTGCGAATGGTTATTGTTCCCCGGGTGGGGAAGAAAGGTGGAAATGCTCACTTTAATTTACTGTTTGCAATAAGCAAGGCTTTATCAACATCCCTCCAATAAATTATTTTTATTGCCAGCCTCACATCGCCTGGAGCGGTGGCCATGAAAACACTGGTAAAATAAAGATGCAATCATGTCGGCCTCTAAGCAAGCTGGGACCTGCCAGGTGGGTGCGGGGGGAGGTGCCGGGTCTGGGGGCCACAAGAGCGAGGGAGGCCTGGGTCTCCCCACTTTGGCTCAGCAAGAGGACGGGGCTCAGCCAAGGGGGTCACCCACCTGTTCTGGGCTCACACCAGCCCTGGGGCAACCAGCCTTCTGTCCCCTCGGTGTAAGTGGGGGTAAGTGTGGCCGGCACTGGGAATCGGGATGCTCTGAAGCCAGGAGGACTTCATCGTGTCCCTTAACTCAGGTGTGGATGCTCAGCCCTCCGGCAAGCCTGTGAGTGCACTGTGGCGACCATCTCCATCTCCTGCCAAGCGGTTAGCGCCTTTCTCTCTCCCTTTCTCTCTCCCTCCCTCTCTCTCTCCCCTTTTCTCCTCCCTTTCCCTCTCTCTCTCTCTCTCTCTCTCAGCATGGCATATCAAGCATCTGAGAACCTGACATAGGGTGAATGACCCAAGACAGCAACCCCACAATCTGAGCCTCTGAACGATTCCATCCAAAGTCAAGTGGGGAGACCCACTCTCTCCCCAGGAAGGGCGGACAGGAACTCTGTCCTGTCCTTCTGGCCTTGGGGTATTTGCAGGACAATTAGGGAAGTGCCTTCTGCTCCTTCCATCCTTCCAGCGCTGTATGGGGCCTTAGCCGGCTGAGAACTTGCCACCTGTCGGTACATCAAGACCCAACCCTTGCCCGAAATCACACTGCACACCTCTGCCGTCCTCAACAGTCTTTGCTTGAAAAACGCGCCTCGGAAGTAATGGGCTAGAATGCACTATTTAGACAAGTGTTCACTTACCTTGACACCTCCTCGTGTTCAACAATAGCATGCAATTTGAGAACAAATCCATGAAGATTTTGCTTTCCTTCAGTGGAGAGATTTTCATTTACACGTTGGAGTCACGGGGGCCGCATGAGGTGACTGCTCACCCAGCTGACGTCCCCCAGAGCAGCCGTCACCACCGCCCTGCCCAGAAAGAGGACCTCGTAAAGAGACTTCAGGCAGCCCCGCAGGCTGACGCTGCAACCCCGCTCACCTGGTTGTGTTCTGGCACAAAAGTAGACACCCACCTACACGCGCGTGGCAACGGGATATGTAGTCCCCACATGGTCCCCAAACTGCCTTTGTTTCTCAAAGGCAAGGACCTGCCCAGCCCCACAGAGGTGCCACAAGGAGCGAGCACACAGTAGGTGCACGGCTGGCTCTCCCTGGACGCCTAGAAGCTCTCCAGCACGCTTATCCCCCGGAGAGCAGCCGCCCCTGTTGTGCAGAGAGCACGTTGTCATCTGTGAGCAGGTGGGGCAGGAAATGGGTGTGTGTGTGTGTGTGTGTGTAACACAGGATGTTCAGAGAGCCCACCCCTGTCCAACCCTCTGTCCACCGTGCACATGAGGAGCAGAGTCACCTTTGTCTGTCCTCCTTCTGTCCCTTGAGATGACAAACGTGACGGGAGCTGGAATCGTAAACCAGGGTGCACATAGCCCCGGCCCCGACCGGCAGGTGACAGCAGGGACGCCCAGGGACGCCCCGGGCAGAAGGGACAGGGCTGGGCCTTCCCCCCTCCTCACCCCACCCCCCAACCCCCGCCCCGGGGGAAGCAATCGCACTGACACTGTGATCACCCTCTGGGGGAGGGCCTGCGTGGCCCCATTTTACAGACGAGCAACCCGAGGTCAGACAGATCCATCCGCCCATGTCCACGAACGGGAACGAATCCCGGGAAGCCCCTCACAGCGTGCCCTGCTTCCGTTCCACCTTCCACACTGTGCCTCACGGCACCATTTTCCTGCCGGTGACACCACTTTCTTGGCAGGGACAGGGACGTACCAACCATGGGGAAACCTCTGCTCACCCTTGACCTTCGGGCCTCAGCAGCAGCCCCCAGTGTCCCGTGAAATCCTCCCCTGCATTCTGCCAGGAGCTCCCACACGCGGAAATGGAGCGGCCACCGCTGATGAGCGCCTACTGCGACTGCACGACCCCCGATCTCCGGGGCCGCCGTTGGTCCGGGAGCCCCCACAGGGCTGGACCGCAGCACCTTCCCCTCACAGTGGAGGGGCTCCCGCATCCCTAGCACCCTGGCTAGGCCTGGGCAGGGGCACGGACTGGCTGCAGAGGGGCACTTACACTGTCACACACACGTGTGCGGGTCCCCTGGAGCAGGTTAGAATGCCGGCCCCACAGGTGACTAGCTGTAGGCTCTGGGCACGCACACACACCCCCCCCGCACCCCCGAGCCTCAGTCTCCCCCTAGCCACGGACTGTGGGGAGCCGGCCGTGGGATCCACCAAGCACCCGGCAGGGCTCAACAGCATTAGCTCCTATATTTTATTCATCAGATCAGCACCAAGAGGAAACCCCCTTCTGTGCTCTCAAGTAGGAAAAAACTCCAATGAGATCACTGCTCTGGAAACACACCGACATCCCCAGGGGGCGCCCCCTCTCCTGAGGGAGACGGCCAGCGTCACTGCAGGGAACAGGGCCCTCGGTGCGCAGCACACACGGGCCCTGCTGCAGGGGAGGGGCGGGAAGAGGGCTGGGCCGCCTGCTCGCCCGCGGGATCCGCAGGGCCTTCTTGCCATCACGGCATTTGCTGGCTCAGCTCCCGACCCTCGTGGAGCCAGCTGGTTGGTGCGGCGGCATCCGCGTGTGGCTGATGGCGGTGCAGCGGTGACGCAGTGCTCCCCAAGAGGACCAGCGGCCGCCCTGCGACACCGTCCCAACAGGAGGAATGCTGGGAGTCCCGGAAAAACAAAATCGCAATCTGAAGAGGCAGTAGGGAAGGGACAAAATGTCAAGCAAAGAAGACAAGACGCAAAGCAAAATGTCACCAAAGGGCCAGAGTGAGTCAAACTCACGTCGCGGGGCCACCGCTGGGCTGGGCTGCCCTGCCGAGTGGACCCTGCCAGAAGAAGCGATTGACAAAGGGACAGTTGGACGCATAGTAGAGGCCGCCATATAAATAAAATAACCAACAAACTAACTCCACAGGGTAATGTTCCGGCAGGAAGGCCGTCTGACCGACAGGACCGCGGCCAGTGTCAAGGTCACATCCGCGGTGGTGACTCACACTGACAGCAGCCCGCTGACATGACGTGAGGGGAAGGTCACCGCCCCTCCTCCTAAGAGCCGCCCCCCAGTCTAACCACGAGGAAAACACCAGACAAATCCCGATGAGGGACAGCCTTTGAAATATCTGACCAGTCCTCCAGAGAATTATCAAGGTCACCAAAAATAAGGGAAGTCTGAGAAACTGTCACTGCCATGAGAAGCCTAACGGGACGGAGTGACAAAATGTCATGTGGCACCTTGGATGGAGTCCTGGAAGAGAGAAAAAGAACATTAGGTAAAAACTAAGGAAATCTGGCGGGGGGGGGGTGGCGGGAGGAAGTATGCACTTTTGTTTAAAATAATATATCTCTGCCAGTTCATTAGTTGTGACAAACATACCACACTGATTGACATTAGTGATACGGGAAGTAGGTGCCAGGTACATGGGAACTCTGGGTACCATGTCCATGACCTGCCTGTACATCTAAATCCAATTTAAAATTGAAAGCTTGGTCGGGGCACCTGGGTGGCTCAGTCGGTTAAGCGGCTGACTTCCGCTCAGGTCATGATCTCGCGGTCTGTGAGTTCGAGCCCCGCGTCGGGCTCTGTGCTGACAGCTCAGAGCCTGAAGCCTGTTTCAGATTCTGTGTCTCCCTCTCTCTGACCCTCCCCCGTTCATCCTCTGTCTCTCTCTGTCTCAAAAATAAATAAACGTTAAAAAAAATTGAAATTGAAAGTTTGGGGCACCTGGGTGGCTCAGTCGGTTAAGTGTCCAACTCTTGATTTCGGCTCAGGTCATGATCTTACGGTTCGTGAGTTCGAGCCCCATGTCGGGCTCTGACCTGATGGTGTGGAGCCTGCTTGGGATTCTCTGTCTCTCCCTCTCTCTCTGCCCCACTTCCTCCTCTCTCAAAATAAGTAAAATAAAATAATTTTTTTAACAAAAGCTTACTAATAAAAAGGGTACTTGAGGCTGTGGTCTACGGGAGGTCTCTCTATGGGGAGAAAAGACTAGAAGGAGGATCGATGGTCCACGCTGACACAGGCGATATGGCCCTAGGATGCCATCAAGCCCACCTCGAGATTCCCGAAGAAGGAACTTCGAAGGAGTTTCTTTTCTTTTTTAGTGAAATTCCAGAAACTTATTAATATTACAGAGAGATGACAGAAAGCAAGGTTATGCTAATGACAAATCATGCAAGAAAAAAAGAAAGAAAACTGGAATCTCCAGGAGAAAGAAATCTGTACGGAAAAGAAACTGTGATCATAGTACACCACGTGGCTGTGCAGCCAATATTTACATGGTTACAAAACTGCAAGCACAATCTATCGACTCTTAACTTCCGGAGGGGACGCTCGGACATGCCTTGAAGACTCTGTTGTGGCTTCGGCAGGGGACGTGTTGTGAAGGCTGGGTCACACAAGACTCTCCCCTGGGCTGGAAGAAACCCAAAGGGAGAGGGGAGCCTGGTCATTTTTGTGCTGGCCGCTGCCTCAGTTGCCCTGCAGGTGGTATAATGAGCCAGCCAGCTCAGAGCACGGGCTTTGGAGCCACCCCTGGCTTTGATGCCCACTGGTGTTGGGAGATTGACAGAATCATGCAGCTCCTCTCCGCCCGATGTCGCTATCAGGGCGTCGCCCAGCACCAAGCGCACGAGGCCCCAACACAGCAAACACCTAATGTAGATTAGCTGCTCTCGTCAACGTGTCAATTTGAAAAATGGAGACAACTTAGTTCTGTTTTGTTAGGAGGCGAAGGGAAAGAAGGAATCATCCCGGAGTATAATTGCCCAACCCACGCCCACAGGTGGGAAAAAAACAACCCAATAATACCTCTGGGCTTTGGCCACATTCAGAGGCAGGGGAAGAGGAGCTTCCGGTTGCACGAACGTGGCTCCGAGGACCTGCCCCGTCCCCATCCTCAAACTCCGTGTGCTAGTTACAGAGGGGAGCCACAGACACTGTACCCACGCGGCACCCCCACGAAGCTCGGCCAGGGTCACCGCTGCAAACGAGAAGGAGTGGGGGCTTCCTCCGGTGGCCTTCACAACATCCAGAGTCGGCACATCCAGCCCGAGCGCCATCAACAAGCAGACGCCCAAGAGGCCCGGAGATTCCTCCTGCACCTGCCGTTGGCAGAGCGCCCCTGGGGTGCACGCTGATGACTGATGGATACAGAATCGTGAAATTAAGTGATTATCTGCGCCTGGCAAAACGTGCAGGAATGAGGCTTCATTAATTATCCTAATGGCGGGGGGGGGGGGGGGGGGGGGGGGGGGGGGGGCCCCGCGAAAGGGGGGCGCACACACATCCCCGCAGTCCCCGACACACTAGGGTAACGAGCTCATCCACAACTGAACACTTCTGGGCACACGAGGCTTGCGCTCATTAGTCAGAATCCCACCCCCATGACTCTACAGGTTGTTGTAAACAAATTGGGTTTTCGCTCAAAGCCTTGTTTTCATTAAAAAAAAAAAAAAAAAGCACGCCCTTACACATGTCGTGAAGAGGGACACTTTCAGCAAGATAAATGGAGACTGCCCACACTCTTCTCTTTAATGATTTTGTGGCGTTTTGGAGGGGCGCACCGCACTGGCACAACGTGACCATGTGTCAGCAGCGGCATCCGTCCTCGTCAGACAGAAGATCGAGGGGCCCCCGCACCCCAACCTGGCTTGTCTGGGTCCTTCCCCTGCCGGGAGGCATCCGTGGGCTCCCTGTGCCCAGCCAGCCACACGCAGCCCCACCCACGCCCTCAGCTCCACACGGGGCTGACCCTCGGGGCCCCAGCGAAGGGTGAGTGCCCCCTCCCTGCCTCTAGCCCCGGTTTCGGACACGCGGCTTCTCTAAAGGTTCAGAAAGGGCGTTTTTGCGGCCTCTCTTGGGGCTGCATAACGAAATGGCACAGCCTGGGGGGCTTACGCCAGAGCCCCAGGAGGGCAGTGTGAGGTCCAGGTGCCCGAGAGCTGGGATCAGCCAAGCCTCCAGGGGCCTGGTTTGCAGCGACCACCCTCCTGGACTCGCGTGGCCGTTCCTGGGCGCACGCACACGGAGAGAGGGAGAGAGCCCTCGAGCCTCTTCCTCCTCTTAGAAGGGCTCTGATCCCACCCGTGAAGGCCCTGCCCTCGTGACATCACCAATCAAAGGCCCCGCCTCCTAACACCAGCACATTGGTCCCTGTGGCCGCAACATAGGAATCCAGGTTGGGGATCCCAGTCCAGCACAGGCCACCTTCATACTGTACCTTACGACCTAACACTCCATAACCGGGAAGACTTCTTGGGGTCTACCTATGTTCTTGTTGCTCTGTATTTAAATTTTTCCCGCTGTGCGCAGACCTCCAGGTGGTCCGTTTGGGCTCACATGAGCCTGTCTTCTGGCCCAGCAGCCACTGGGCAGAGATGCCCCTCAGCTCCTGCGGCCCCTGAGCCCTTGGCATCGTCACTTACCACCCTGAAGACCACCAGGGCCCCCGCCACCTGCCCAGAAGCAAACACATGAGCGGAATGTCTCCTACGAGGCCCCAGAACACCCCACTCCACACTCAAAGCAGACGTGCCCCGGGGTGGCCATCCCTCAGCCCCTCTCCCCGGGCTCCCAGCAGACTCTTCCCCCACCACCTGTCACCACCCGAGGACAGTCGGCTCCCTGCCCCTCTGCCGAACACGTGGATGACGACTGAATGTGGGACCGAGCGAGGAGTCCTTGAGTTCCACAGAGACCAATGGCCTCCGTGACCTTTTGCCTGTGGCACCCAAACCCCTCCTCAGGTAACAGCACCTCGACTTTCCTTTGGGGGAACCTCCCTCTGCCCGTTTCATGCAGATGTCAGCCCAGCGGCGAGGATTGGGGCCTGGGCCGGGAGTGGCCACCCGACCCCCACCCAGGAGCACCCGGAGCCTGGAGCCCATGCCCCAGAGTCTGCTGCCCAACCACAGAGTCCTGGGCCCGTCCTCACCCAGAGCCACCTTCTCCGTCACTGACCTCTCCACCCTCACTCGTCCTTCCACAAGAATGTTGTGGTCTATGCCTGGGAAGACTCTTCACTCAGTCACTGGCTAACCATGTGGCTCTGGGCCACGGTGGGCCTCTGTTTCCTGAAAGGCCGCCTGCCCAGCATTTCCCAGGACCTGCCTGGAGGAGGCCAGAACTCTGACAAATGCCGGGTGTCGAGGCTGTTGGTCCACTGCAGCCACGGAAGGCTCCGGGGCCGGTCCAGGGCTGTGTGCAGAGTCAGCCGCTCCCTCTGGGGTTGGCAGATGCAGGGACTCCACAGACCCGGGCCGCGGGACAGCGATGGCCAGAGCCCTCTCCCGCACCATGGCCTGTACCACCAGCTGACCACAGACAGGCCACAGGGGTCAGGCGCCGAGCCCTGGGCCCGGCGCCTCCGCAAGGAACGAAGGACAGCAGAAGGGAAGATCGGCTGATCAGAGGTGAGAACCACAGCCAGTAAGAGTCGCTGGGGCCCCATGGTCACGGGGCGTCGCTGGGCAGGCTGGTGCTGCCCACACACTTCAGTCTCACCAGGCTCCAGGGGACCCTCCAAACAAGGCCCCGAGGCTTCGCAAGGTCACCCCAAGGCTCAGAGCCAAGGCCCAGGCCCAGGTGGGCGGCCGGGGCCCCTCACAGGAGAGAGCTCGCCAGACCCCCACGCCCAGGTGGAAACACCCCCGAGGTCCGTCGTCCTCACGCTTTAGACAGAGAAACAAAGAGAGACAGAGAGACAGAGACAGAAAGACAGACGAAGAGGCCAGCAAGAGGGCTTCTCGGTATGAACTGCCCCAGGAACGCATTCAGAGGCCACCCAGCTCAGTGTCCGGGTGACAGGACCCTCTTTCCGGGTGACAGGACTGCACCCCTAGGACGGCAGCTCCTCCTCACAACCCCCCCGCCCCCACAAAGCCATGTGGATTCGTTCTGTGCCTGTCTCCTGTCCCACGGGCCCCAAGTTCACTTCCCAATCAGCCTCAGAGCCGGGCCCGGGGCGCTCTGAAAGCCCCACGGGGCTGCGGGACGTCACCTGCTCCCCAGCCCGGGCTTCCACTCAGTTCTCTAGGGAACGAGCTTGTTGTCATAAGTGAGGGCCTGAGCCCAGCACGCAGACAGGAGGGGCCCGCGAGGCCCCCCCACCCCACTCCCGTCTCGTCCAGGGTCAGGTCGCTGCTCCCAGCCCTGCCCAGAAGCCCCATCTGCCGGGTCCCGCATCTGCCAAGGCCCCCGTGGCCACATCCCGTCAGGTCCCACCCCGCAGGTGCCGTGGCATCAGCAAAGGCGTCCGTGAACACGGTGCACTCGTCTCCCGCGGCCACCATAACCAGTTACCGCAGGTCTCACGGCTTGTTCCCTTCCAGGTTCAGACGTCATAGGTCAGGGTGATTCTGGAAGAGTCCTTGGCCTCCCACACCCCGGTTCCCACGGCACGACACAGAAAGTGTGCCCACACCGTGGCTCGCAACGTGCAGGGCTTTTCGAACAGGCAGAGTTGCCCAAATGCAGACTGGCCTCCAGTCCCCAGGGGCGGTGACACGAGGCCATCTGCAGAGGCCAGAGACTCTGACTTCTAGAGGCCACACTGGGGTCCTGCGAGCCCCTCGGAGCTCTAGCCTCTCACCCTGGTGTGGCAGCTCCCTTGCCGTCCAAGCATCTGTGGTTCTGGGGTCAGGGGCACGTGTCCAGGTGTCCCCAGAGCCCTATGGGCCACACTCCATTACCACCCCAGCCTCCTGTTTGCTCAGCGTCTCCAACCTCAAGGCTAACGGGGCACCTATCAGCCCAGCACCGTCCCCATCCCGGAACAGAACCCCAACAGCAGAGCCCCGGGGGGGGGGGGGCGGCCTGGGACCGGCCACAACAGCCGACCCGTCCCCACCTTCGGGTCCTGCTCCCCAGGCCCTGTCATCCTCGGCCCCGTCTGCTGAGAAGAGGCCTCAAGGGGTTCCAAATGTGCGAAGCCCCTGTACAGGAGAAAAATAGCCCTGCGACGGGCGTTTGGGTTCTAATAAGAAAGGATGATGTGAAACGAGCACTTTCGTTCCCACCGTCCCCCGGGTGATTTATAGGGACAGGCCCCATAATTAGAAACAAAATGTCTATTTTCGGCTCTGGGTTCTAACAAGTGAATATATTACAATAACTTTATTAAAAAAAATCAATGCACATCAATTCAATTTTCAAGTTAATTGCCTTGATCACGCTGCAGCCTGAGGAGTCTGGCAGCAACATTATGCCTCTGATTTATGCAGAGCAGGCAGCCAATAGCTCACCCAGTGTCGTATTTGTTCCCACCAGGAAGTGATGAACGTTGACAGCGAGAGCCGCCCCGCCCCACGCACCTCCCCTAGCAACAGGTGAGGCAGGTGAGGGCAGCCTCCGGCCAGGCTGGGGGGGTGCGGGGGGGGGGTGGTCCTCAGGGTCCCCGGGCGCTGGAACGCTCATCAAGGCCAGGACGGACAGAGGGTGCCCACCGGGCCGGAGGGGCAGAAACGGGCCCCGGGGCAGCACCTCCACTCCAAAGCCTCGGTCTCCTCACCTCTGAGGTGACGGGTGATGATCCCAGGCAGCCGTGTGGACCGGAAGATGTCACACACCATCACTTCGTGGCTGTTACCCCCTTACCGCTGTTATGACAACAACATTATTACAATTCCTAAATCGTTACACTTGTCCCTCTGCCAGGGAGTCGTGAAATTCAAACGAGCTAATGTATGTGAAATTACTGTTGAATTTACATATGCAAATTACCATCATCCCCGAAAGAGCTGCCAGGTGAGAGCCAAGTGTTCCGACAGACGTATCCGTGCAAATCAGGTTTTCCCAGCCGGACACGGGTGCCACTTCTGCTGTCCTGGGGACAGGGCGGCCTCTCCCTTAAAGAGATATCTGCCGGCCGCCACCAGTACCCCAGGGCTCGTGGTCTGCGGGTCCAGAAACAGGACAGAGACGCCCTGACTGGCACAAGCCCGGCCCTACCTTGGGCCTCCTCCACACTCCTGTCCAGACCCCGAGCCCCCACCCCCAGCTAATGGCGCTGTTCACACAAAGGGGGGACTGGGGTGCAAGAGAGAAGACAGGGCCTGGGACATCTTCCCCCCGGTCCCTAGAGGAGTCGCCTGAAGAAGCTGGCTTACCTGGCCCGGGGCAGCCGTTTCTGGGAACCCCACCAACCTCTCCCCGAGTGAGCAGAGGGGAGGCCCCAGCCAGGTGTGCATGTGTTTGTCGTGAGCCTAGAACAGCGTAGACGCTCCTCCTTGAACTGCCACCCACCTGCCATGTCACCCATGGTGACACAGACTCGCGGGAGCCAGGTGGCAAGCAAGCTGAAGACCTGGGCTTTGGTGCCAGACCCATCTGCCTCCGAGGCCGCCGTCTGAACCGTGACATCGGACAGCCAGCCCTCAGGACAGTGGCCAGCGTGGGTCACCCGCAAACCAAAATCCCACCTCTGGGCTGGTTTGTCATCTGGGTGATCCTGAGCAGAGCCCCAGGGGCCGGCATCACTGAGGTATGAGAACCCAGAGCTCTCATCAGCAGGGGAGGGGACACGCCCTGGGGCAATGCTGAGCCCTCACCTCTGCCCTCTGCCCTCTGCCCTCCGTCCTCTGCCTCCAGGCCACAGAGAACCAGGAGCTGGACCACAGACTGGGCCCGTGCAGTCTGGGTACATGATACGCTGATGGGAAAAGGGCTTCCTACTTCCGGAGATCTGCTGGCCATGACCCTGGGGTCTCCCTCCCCTCTGCCCCGCGGACCCTTGGCCCGGAAAACAGCAGCCCCAGCTGCCAGCACACATCCTGTCTCCACACAGCCAAACCGATCTGAATTTAATTGGCCGTTTGGAAGGAGCTCGGAACCCCAGTGGCAGACCTTTGTCCCGAGCACATTCAGTCTGAGCAGAACGGGCTTTTTCATAAGCGTCTTACATCTGACAGGTTAATTATTTATTAAGGGTAATGGGTTTAATCTAAACAGTTACTTCCAGCTGGATTCATCTCCAAGTCACTTGAGCTGGTGAAGAAGCCTCGCGCCCTGCCGGGCTCAGCGCCAAACCTGCCAGCGCGCCCCGACCTTCCCGCAGGCCGGAATTGACAATGGCATCAAAGAGGAGAGAGAAAACAATGCAGGAGGGTCACCTGTGAGGGTGCACAGCACAGCCTGTGGGACACAGAGGTGGGGGAGGGGAGGATAAAGGGGACGCAGGAGGGCAGAAGACGAGGAAGGGGTGACAAACAGAAAGCCGCCTAAGAAATTTGGGTTACACCCTGAAAGCACTGGGATTTCAAACTGGAAGTGATGTTATTACAATGGGGGACATTTGGAAAAGGTTTTGAAGGATGGGTAGGAGTTCCCAGAAAGAAACATATGAAGGTCGGCGTCCAGGAAGGAGAGGCAGAATGCACAAATATGGGGGTTCGTTCATGAAAGAACCTGAAAGCCTCAGAGGGGACAGGACCATGGGGAAGCTGCCAGAGGAATGGCTGGAAAGGAGGCCGGACAGTGAGGGACACTGAATACCAGGTTCTGGAGCTCGGCTTCCCGCCTGCAGGCAGTGGGAAAGAACAGAGGTGTGCATGGTGTGAGCTTTTCAGCTGGAGTTACACACTCATCTTCGTGTGTTAAAAAAACGAAGCTAGTGGCCTCATGGGAAGTAAGCTTGGCATTGGAGTCTGGGGGTCACACGTTGGTCTGGAAGAGACAAAAAGGGCCTGAGAACAAACTCTTTTTAATGTGTATCTTTCTATTCGATTTTTTTTCCCTTAATCACCAAAGGAACACAGAAAGAAACCCAGAAGGAAATCAAAACCCCCCACAGTTCCTGCACCAGCAGTAACCGCCTTGGTGTTGATTGTTTTTCCTTCCAGTCTTCCGTCTGCTGAATAAAAGACACGGCGTTTACAAAACGGGATCACACCGAACCCGAATGTATCGTAACCTGTTTGTGCACTATTCTGGCCCTCAAATCTTGGCGCACATCTCTGATGGGTTTTCAGACTAAAACAATCCGCACGGTGGAGTGGCTGGGTCCTGGCGTGAGGACGTGGGGCAGCCATTGAAATGGCTGCTAAGCCACCTGAGGTTGGTTGAGGACCACTGCTCCTAAGTTTGTGAGGAGTCCCTCCGTGTCTCAAGTCTCGGGGCCCCTCGCACCTGCTGTTCCCTGCCTGGAACGCTGCTCCCTGCCCCTTCACAGGGCTGGCTCCCCACTCTTCAAGTTTTGGCGACACTATGCCCAGCCATTCTAACTGCGTGGGTGCACCCCTCCCCGCAAGCCCACCGCTGTCATCTGCCTCCCGCCCCCCACCTCTCACCCAGTATGTGAGCTGCAGGAAGTCTCATGCTTAGGGCTGAAACACAGCCCAGCACATAGTAGGGGCTCAGGCAAGATTTGGGAGGAGAATGATGGAGACAGTGGACAAGTGAGATGGGCATTTATCTTTTGTTCCTCCTGATTTTAAAGACATCTCTATATTATTGACTCCTTGCGTTTTTAAGAAAAAGGCTTGCTTTCCTGGAGCAATATTTCAGCCGCTCCGTCCCTGCCGAGGCTGGTGGCCAACCTGTGACAGTCGCCACGCACCCGGGGCGCCTCCACCCCATGTCCTCTCCCCGCCGCCCTCCCTTTCCTCCTCCAAGAAAGCCTAACCCCTCTCCCAAGGCTCTGCCCCAAGCCCACCCTGTGAGCAGGGTCCGGGCCCCCGGGTCAGCCGAGGCTGCACAGCCCAGCAGGGTACCCCCACTCAGTCGGGCCACTGCCCTGGCCAGTTCCCTGCAAGCCGACCCCTGCACGTCTCTTCTGGAAGAGTCTGCACGGCCAGACGCTGGGGAGGCTCCTCCAAGAAACTGATTTCGTCCAAACTCCGCAGGATGCTGTCCGTCTACAGCAGGTGCAATTCTGCGATGATACAGCACATGTGAGCAGTTAACTTTAGGAACTGACTTTAAAGCGAAGGAGACAGAAGTCCCTCCTTGTGAGATAGTCTCCCAAAAGACAAGGCTCCAGGGCACAGTAGAGGCCTGCGGGGGGCGGCGGGGGTGTCCTGCCAAGCAGGGCCTGGGGCTCTGAGCTGCTAGAACAGGGAAGAAACGCTGGGGATGCGACCACATGCAGGGACAGGCTCCTTGTGTTCACAGCAAACGTCCGTGACCGGAAAGGCCATTCCAATCCCCTGGCCACACAGGGGGCAACTGGGCCAGAAAGACGGGGCAGTGTGGGGGCCTCGCACCTCTGTCCGCGGAAACACAGCCCCTGGCCTGGAAGCCGGAGCTTGCACGTCGATTATTACCGCCCCGAACGGCACCACTGACCACCTTCTCCACCCGATCCCTGGCCCTGACTGCGGTGAAGCTGCTCGGGCCCCACCCCCACGCCCACGGAGGAGGACGAAGAAGCCCGGGACGGTTTTCTCCCCTTTCCCTGGAAAAGTGGGAAGTCACCCTCTGATGACGAGGCCCTTTGTGCTGCGCCCCTGCCGGCAGCTGTTCCAGAACACGCCATGACGGTCGCTGGAAGGCAAGCGAGTGCTGGAGGCTGGACAGGAGGGGACATCTGTGTCTCTCCCCCACCGAGGCCCAGGGACTGCCTCCGAAACCCCCTGAGCGTCAGCAGAGGCTGGCTGCTGTCCCCAGTGTGTGCAGCCCACGAGAGGCAAGAGACAATGCCACGAGCCCTCTCTGTCCCTCTCCCAAGACGCCTGGTGTGAAGTGACAGAGGAAACTCAGATGTGAGCTAGCAAGCGGAGGCCACACGTGGGCGGGCACCTGCAGAGGGACACACAGTACCTGCCTCCAAAGAGAGCTTGTAAAGTGCGCAACCCAGCAGCCTGTACCTGCTGGGCTCAGGAGGGGCCCCCTGGGGCCGCAGTTCATTTGCAGCTACTAGAACACAACTTCCTGGTTTGGAGGCTGGAGCCCCCCGTCCTGGGCGCCTCAGGAGGCTGTGGGCGGCTGAGCTGAGCTGAGCTGACTGCCTGCCAGAGGGGCTGGAGCAGCCGTCCTGGGAAGGGAGGGGAGGGGGGAGCCGGCTGGGCCTCCTTCCCACAGGGAGCAGAGGGACCCTGGCTTCGGGGGCGGGGCAGCAGCTGGGGCCTCGGTGCTCGGAGATTCGCGGGCACCAGCCCCTCAGTGCCTGCCACCCGCTGGGGACACCTCCCAGGCCGGCTCCCTGCTCACCCCTCCCCCCTGTGCCCCCGGTGGCCCTCGGGGAAGGTAAATCAAACCTGGCATTAGCCTAATTAATCCTAATTAGGGGGGCCGACCTGCTGCAAATGTAATCAGGCGATTCATTTCAAATCCAGATATAATTGACTCTTGGATTACCCACGGTTTGGGATTATCCAAGCTAATGCTTCTTCCCTCCGTGTAGACGGTTCAGGTCCTAAAGTGAGGCCCATCTCCTGGTGCCCTGGCCTTCCCGCTGCAGAGGCCCAGCCCCCCTCTTCTACCAGAGGCCCCCTTCTCGTTCTGCCTCCCCCATCTCACCCTCCTCCCTCCCCTCCTCCTTTCCTCCCCTCCCCTCCTCCCTTCATCCCCTCCTTTCCTCCTCCCCTTCCTCCCTCCCCCTCCTCCTTTCTGCTTCCCTCCTCCCCCTCCGCTTTATCCTCCCTTCCCTCTGCCCCTGTCCCTCCTCCGTTCCTCCCCCCTCTTCCCTCCTCCCCCTTCCCTCTCCCCCTTTCCTCCCTTCCCCTCCTCCCTTCTCGCCCACCTTCTTTCCTCTCCTCTCTTCCTCCCTTCTCCCCTCCCTTCCTTCCTTCTCCCCTCCTTCCTTCCTCCCCTTCCTCCCCCTCCCCCTTTCCTCTTCTCTCCTCCCCCTCCCCCTTTCCTCCCTCCCCTCCTCCCTTCTCCCTCCACCTTTCCTCCCCTCCCCCTACCCCTCTCCTTTGCCCTCCCCCTTCCCATCCATCCCCCTCCCCGTCTCACAGTCGCCCTCTCCCAGCACCTGCCTGGTCTAGATCCGGGATCGGGAAACACCCGCATTAAAATCTTCCCACTCTGGCCCCACCCTGAACCCAGGCTCTGAGCGGGGACCTGGCAGGGGCCTCCCAGCACCTCCCGGCCAGAAGGAGAATTGTTGAGGCCCATCCAGCCGGGAGGAGCTGAGGCATATCCACCCTGAATCAGTTTGCCATAAAATATTATTAAATCCTGCGCTGTGGGGGGTTATAAACCCCGCAAGGGTGGTGTGCCACGCCCAGGGAGGAGCAAGTCTCCCGGCGGCTGGCAGAGGACATCACCCGTGTTGGAAAGATGACGGGTCGGACCTCCAGGGTCCAAAGACGACCTGCCCAGGACAGGAAGAAGCAGCTTCCCGCGGTCCTAAAACCCGGGTCCCCAAAGCAGGTGAGGAAGGAAGCCCCACGGGCCACTCGGCCCCTCGGGAACCACTGCCTCCTGCTGGAACTGGCCGCGGAGGCACATGGCTGGAAGTCAGAGGCCCCTGGGGTCTTCCTGCCCTTTCGGGTGCAGACAGACCCTAGTCTTTCTCCCGAGGAAGCGCGGTGCCCTGCGTGTTTCTGCAGATTCCCGCGAGGTCCCAACCTCTCGCAACCTTGTTGCCACAGGAGAGTCCTTGACGCCTGGAGGGCGCCCCCACCCCCGTGCAGCGCCCCCAGCCTACACCTGCCGGCGCCCTCTCTCCCCGTGGGTGGCAGTCTCCCCTCAGCAGGTCACATCAGGCCTGTGTGTGCAGAACACCGAGCTGGCGTGTGGGGAGATGGGTGGCCAGGACACGAACGCGGACGACTCAGAGTCACCCATGAGGCCGCCAGCCCCTCCCGACCCTCCGTCCCCTTCTCCCGTCTCTGCTCCACCCCACCCTGAGCCCGCGTTCTTTTCCCTTCTCTCGCTGGGCCTCAGAAACCCACCTTCCACCTTCAGCCACTCGGCAAGGCATTTTCCCAGAGGAAGACGGTTCCCTCCCCAGAGGAGCTCTGTTGCCAACGGGGAACAGGATAGTTGCACGATACTCGCTGCCGGTTCAAGGTAGAAACTAGGTCCACGGTCAGAGCCTGGAGCATAAGCGTTTCTCCAGGCTGGCTCCTCAGAGGGTGGAGCACTGCGGTCCTCCATGGCCCTCACTGCAAGGCTCCGTGCGGGTCCGGGGGGCACAAGCTCAGCCATAACCCCCGTACACCAGCTGCCCAGCTGCCCTCCTGCAAGCCTTCCTCCCCCCCCTTCCCCGGTCAACCTCTCCACCCCTACAAGACATGGCTCAGGGGCACCTCCTGTGGAGGCCCCCCCCCCCAGTGGTCTCCAAGTGACTCGTCACGCTCCACAGCGTCCCCTTCTGCTCTTCTGGTCTCCAAGCCCCTCGGGGAAAGGCGAGCCCATCCGTCCACGCGTGGGGCCTGGATCTGTCAGCTGCTTGGACGTCCTCAAACAGGTGGATAGAGTAGCACGGTTACATCGGCTTCTCAGAAAACAAGCAGACCGATGCTCGTGTGTCCTGTTGGGAGAGTTTGCAGAGATGAGGGGTGGCTCTCCAAGAGGGCCAGAGGTCAGACGGCACAGCTCATCACCAGCCTGGGTCCAGCATCCCCCACACTCAGTCCCACATCTGGAACCACGCCTTCCACTCAGACGCCACGCTGAAGGAGGCTCTCTCACCCACGGTGAGGCAAAAGCATCTACTCCTCCCGGAAACCCTGTGTCCCCTGCACTTCTCAGGGCCCTGCTGTTTGAGGCCGCAGCCCCTCTAGCCGGCGGGCTCTGAGCAGAAGTGATACCGCGTCTAGGCTAGAGCATTTGAAAGCCGGCACACAGCCCTCCGCTCTCTCTGCCCCTGACGTAGACACGTGGGGCACCCTTGCGTTCAGATGAACCGGGCACAGAGGACGCCTGGCCCCCGAGTCACCCCGTGGAGGAGAACTGCTCTGGGGACCTGCCTGCGTCTGTGGCCAACTTACGTGAATCAGAAACAAACTTCCGCGGTGCTAAAGCCTTGGGATTTGGGGGCTGTTTGTTACTGCAGAGTAGCTAGCTGATGCAGGCTGAAACACGTGAGTTAGGTCTCCAGGGAACAGCTAGCTTTCCAGTCCCTCCGGCGTACGACAGGATCTGCTTCTCGCCGAGTCCCAGACAGAGTGGCAGTGAGCAAAGGGACAGCCCAGAGGAGGGTGAGATGGGCCAGAGGCGAGGGGCACTTCCAAGGTGCCAGCGGCCCTCCCCTTGATGACAGGCATAGGCAGTCATCTCAGTTTGGAAAGAGATATCCAGGGCCTTGGGCCTTGGTAAGTTTTACATCAATAAAATTTACTTGGCCTGCTCCGTTGAGGTCACCCACCCCAGGAACCAGGCTCTGCCATCAAATCCAGATTCTAGAACCTGCCGCCCATGGGTGAGGCGCCTCCTCCTGAGATGCCCTCTCATGGGCAGGCTCAGCCTGAGACGCTCCCCCACTTACACGCTGCAGGACCTGAGCCAAGGAGCTTAACATCTAGGGGCCCGGTTTCCCAGTCTCAAAGGGAAAACATGCTTTCTCCTCAAGGCAGGATGAGGAAGAAACCAGGTATCGATGGAAGCACATAATAGGTGCTCAACACAGGATCGTGTGCAAGGGACAGCAGGTGTGTGTGCACACGCCCACACACATGGATGCACACACACGCACTCACACCTTAAGAATCTGCCCTTCCTTCCCGGTAGAGGTCACCCTATTCACCACGTGGTCCACCAGCCCTCCAGCCGATTATCCTGGGAGGGGACACACAACCCAAGCTGGGCCATCGGGGTCTCTCTCACAAATTAGGACTTTGGACACAGGGAGCTGGCATTAGCCGGTGGGGCCACATGGCCTGGGGCTGGAGGAAGCCGAGATTAGAGGCGGTGTTGGTGCAGGGAGCGAGGGGGTACGTTCCCGGCCCCACCTCAGAAAACTTGAGCCACCGTATCCTGACCACGGAAGGTTCTGGCTCTGCTGGACCGAGTGCCATCTGCTCACTGCCACAAATATACTCTGACCAAGATGAACGGGCTCTGCTCCCAGCATCCTAGATCTCCCTTTCCAGGGAGACCCCATTCCAGGCAGCTTTCCAGGAGGGCCAGATTCGCTGTGTGTATTTTATGGTTTTTATTTTATTTTATTTTATTTTATTTTATTTTATTTTATTTCATTTCATTTCATTTCATTTCATTTCATTTCATTGTATTTACATCCAAGTTAGTTCGCAGATAGTACAATAATGATTTCAGGAGTAGGTTACAGTAATTCATCCTCTATGTATAACACCCAGTGATCATCCCAGGTATCCTCTGTAATGCCCCTTGCCCATTTAGCCCATCCCCCCACCCACAACCCCTCCAGCAACCTCAGTTTGTTCTCCGTATTTAAGAGTCTCTTGTGGTTTGTCCCCCTCCCTGTTTTTATATTATTTTTGTTTCTCTTCCCTTATGTTCATCTGTTTTGTCTCCTAAAGTCCTCAGATGAGTGAAGTCATACGATTTTTGTCTTTCTCTGACTAATTTCACTTAGCATAATACCCTCCAGTTCCATCCACATTGTTGCAAATGGCAAGACTTCATTCTTTTTCGTCGCTGAGTAGTATTCCATTGTGTACATATGCCACATTTTCTTTATCCATTCATCCATCGATGAACATTTGGGCTCTTTCCATACTTGGGCTATTGTCGATAGTGCTACTATAAACATTGGGGTGCATGTGTCCCTTCAAAACAGCATCCCTGTATCCCTTGGATAAATGCCTAGTAATGCAATTGCTGGGTCGTAAGATAGTTCTATTTTTAATTTTTTGAGGAACCTCCATACTGTTTTCCAGAGCGGCTGCACCAGTTTGCATTCCCACCAACAGTGCAAAAGTGTTCCCCTTTCTCCACATCCTCACCAACATCTGTTGTTTCTTGAGTTGTTAATTTTAGCCTTTCTGACAGATGTGAGGTGATATCTCGTGGTGGTTTTGATTTGTGTTTCCCTGATGGTGAGTGAGTCGAGCATTTTTTCGTGTGCCTGTTGACCATCTGGATGTCTTCTTTGGAAACGTGTCTATTCATGTCTTTTCCCCATTTCTTCACTGGATTATTCATTTTCTGGGTGTTGAGTTTGATAAATTCTTTAGATTTTGGATACTAACCCTTTATCCGATATGTCATTTGCAAATATCTTCCCCCATCTCATCGGTTGCCTTTTAGTTTTGCTGATTGTTTCCTTTGCTGTGAAGAAGGTTTTTATTTTGATGAGGTCCCCATAGTTCATTTTTGCTTTGGCTTCCCTTGCCTCCAGAGATATGTTGAATAAGAAGTTGCTGTGGCCAAGGTCAAAGAGGTTTTTGCCTTCTTTCTCCTCGAGGATTTTGATGGCTCCCTGTCTTACATTTAGGTCTTTCATCCATTTTGAGTTTATTTTTGTGTCTGGTGTAAGGAAGTGGTCCAGGTTCATTCTTCTGCATGTCACTGCCCAGTTTTCCCAGCCCCACTTGCTGAAGAGACTGTGTTCATTCCATTGGATATTCTTTCCTGCTTTGCCAAAGATTAGTTGGCCATACGTCTGTGGGTCCATTTCTGGGCTCTCTATTCTGTTCCATTGATCTGAGTGTCTGTTCTTGTGCCGGTCCCATACTGTCTTGATGATGACAGCTTTGTCATACAGCTTGAAGCCTGGGATTGTGATGCCTCTTGCTTTGGTTTTCTTTTTCCAGATTGCTTGGCTATTCGGGGTCTTTTCTGGTTCCATACAAATTTCAGGATTGTTTGTTCTAGCTCTGTGAAGAATGCTGGTGTTATTTTGATAGGGATTGCATTGACTATGTAGTTTCCTTTGGGTAGTCTCAACTCTGTGTGTATTTTAGAAAGCAGATTTTATACCATGCAAGGCACACACATGCACACACGCACGCATGCATGCACATACGGACACACTCAGACACACACACACGCATGCACACACACACACATCCCAGGCCACTCAACGAGTCATACCACACTGTCCTCACCACCATCCCCAAATAAGCCTGGAGCCAAGCCTTTCGTAATGCCTGAGGGAAGAAATGCCCCTCCATGTTTATGATCGGCGGTTGCATTGCCACTTGCCTTGTCTCCACAGCCCGGGTCCTCCAGATCCAGTCCTCAGAGCCGAGGGCCCCACACACATGCAGCATCCGAGGTGGGAGCCTGAATCGGGAATCAGTCAGAGGAGGCCTCCAGAGGCCAGGAACCAGGTGCGAGTTATACGAGCACCTCACTCCCTTGACCCTAAAGTCCATGCACCAGACCTGGGTTGTCCCCGCAGCATCCCTGCCCACAGGCAGCGGCCTCCAGGGCCCCAGAATGGGCCCAGCCAACCAGCCCAGGCCTGGGAGCCAGGACCGAAGCCAGCCGGCTGGAACACAGCAGCCCGCCGAGGATGAAACACAGGTGACTCCTGGCCACGGCTGCTCGGCAACCAGGGGGCCTAGAGGGGCCCCGAGATGACCGCGGTTCCCCAGGATGCTGGTGGTGGTGTAGTTCCTAACCTCTGTATGCTTGGAAACCACACTCGACACCTCTCATGTCACCATGCCCGGCAGCCCTGCGGGTGGAAACGGGCCCAGAGAGGTTCCACATCACAGCTGGTGCTGAACCAGGCGTCCTGATTTCTGCCCTGGGCTGTTCCACTAAACCAGAGGTCCCCAGCCATGTCCCGGGGCGACCCTGAGGGAAGGGCGGAGCCAGGGGCAGACAGAATCTCAGCCCACTTTTAGCAAGAAGAGGCTCACGACCCCCAGCCACCCGGAACAGCGGTCTGTGTCCCATCAGGCTAGCTGCTCAGTGCCAGGGCCAGGGTGACTCAGACACTCTGGCCTGGCCTGGACTTTCTCGGCCCGGGGCCACCCTCTTCCTTGGTCTGGGACCGAGGACACCAAGCCTGCACCCGTGCCCACTCTGCCCTTTCCCGTCTGGCTGCAAACAGACCCCGCCAGTCACCGAGCCCGACGTGACCCACACACGTGTCCCGGGGCTGTGGGAACAAGGCACCGCAGACAGGGTAACTTCCAACAGCCGGGACCTCATTGTCTCCCAGCTCTGCAGACCAGAAGTCAAGGTGCAGGTGCCGGCAGGGCTGTCTCCTCCCGGAGGCTGCGAGGGAGAATCTGTCCCAGGCCCCTCTCGGCTTCTGGGGGATCCTTGGCTTTCGGCCACTTCACCCCAATCTCTGCCTCTGTCTTCACATGACCTTCTCCCCTCTGTCGGTGTCCCCAGGGGTTCTTACAAGGACACCAGCCATGGCATTTAGCCCACCCTAACGCAGCACGAGCTCGCGTTAACCTGGGGACACCTGCGAGGACCCCGTCACCCTATCTGCAGCCAACCGTCCCTGCGGTATCTGTGAGAAGGAACAGGCCGTGTGCCCGGCGGCCAGCACCCTGCCAGGGTCCACTCAGCCCACAGCCCCTAGTCAAGGCTGTGCCAGAGGCGGAGACATTCGCTCCACAAATACTTCCCGGGAATCTACCCTGTGCTGGGGACTTGCTGTAAGCTCCGAGGACAGAGCAGAGAACGGGAGTCCCTGCCCCCATGAGGCTGGCATTCCGATACAGAAAGAGGCAGGAAACACAGCCCGTCGTGGACAGCAGAGGGATGGATGGTGCTTGAGATCAGCAGGATCGGTGAGGCAGGACGAGGGGGACAGAGCGGGGCCGTGTGCCCAGAAGGATGCTGGGGATACGTGTGTCCCGTGAAGGAAGCCTGGCCCAGCCACCTCCCACACAAGCACGGGGGGGGCTGCGCAAACGTCCCCAGAGTCCTCCAGGTTTCTGTTGCCACCTTGTCCTTCGGTCGTTAGATAAAAACGGGCCCGAATCCCCATCTAACACGTGAGAAATCCAGCTCCCTGCCTCCTTGTCAAGAAGCGTGTGTCCTCGGGCTCCCACGGCCCCGTTTCCCCGACCTGCCATGTTCCCCACCACCCTTGTCTGCTGACCTGCTGCCCCTGCGGCCACCCCACCCTGGGCTCCACCCACCCAAGACCCTGGCTGCCACAGGCTTGCTAAGGCAGTGGCGGGGGGAGGGGAGTGCACACCCAGCCCCAGGCTCACACCTAATATCAGACGTCCTGCTATGAGGGGCACAGGGACCAGAACACCCAGACCTTCTCCCTGGCACCTCTTCCTGGGCTGCTCCCCCGACAGCCCAGTCTCCTCCCGCTCGCCCCTCCCTCCCCTCTCGTTCACCAACCCCCTTTTTAACTTTATTTAAAGCAGGGAAGGGACAGAGAGAGAGGGAGACAGAGGATCCCAAGCAGGCTCCGAGCCGTCAGCACAGAGCCCAACGCGGGGCTCAAACTCACGAACCGTGAGATCAGGACCTGAGCCGAAGTCGGACGCTTCACCGACTGAGCCCCCCAGGCGCCCCTGCCCGCTTGTTTACCTGTCCTTCACCCAAGCCTCAGGTCGGCCGTCCAGCCATAGCCGCAGGGGCGTCATGGTCAGGTCCACGTGGGGGACTGGGCAGTCCAGCTGCATCAGCAGTCTAGGATGCTTTCTCAGCCAAGCTCACCACACCCTTGGCACTGGGGCAGGGGGAAGTGTGGATGGGGGGGGGGTGGTTCACAGGCAGAGCCTCCACACGCCCTGCTGAGGGGCTCCTGGGGGCATGAACAGGGGAGGGAGGTGCTTTTCCCGCCCTGCCCCCTTCCCTGCAGCCCCCCCCCCAGCCACACTCCCTGCAACAGCAGGTGCGTCCTCAGAAAATTGCTTCACGTGCAGCTGTTCCTGGGCGCCCGCCTCTCTCGTACTCCCAAGGCCAAGCTAGAGTTTGATTAAACTCCTCTCTTTCCCTCTCTTCTCTGCCCAAGCCCATCTTGCTGAGGCAACACAACAAAGTGCCATAAACGGCTTCGTGCACTTGCAGGAAAACCATTTTCCCAACAAGGCTGAGGGTGGCTTCAGTTCACCAGGTCCCTGAACCCATTTGCTGGACTCAGGAGGGTTTTGTGAAGGCTCCCCCTCCCCCGGATCTCAGATCTGTGGGACTTCAAGTGCATGTTATGACAATAAACAAGCCGGACCACTTTCTGTCTCCACGGGGAACAAAAGGCCTGTGCTGTTTCTCCCCAGTGCCCCGCGGGCATAAAGAAGTGCGTCCCCAGCCCAGGACGGGGACAGGGGCGCCAAGGACATCATAGGGTTTTTGATCTATCTATGATGAAATGCCCCTTGTGCTCCCGAGGTGGGGGTGGCCTGGTAGAGAAGAAATATGTGGTCTAGGTGGGAGAGGGGAAGGTTCTGGAGCACTGCCCAGCCTCCCACCTGGTACCCTTGCTTCCAGAATCCTGTCCCTCGAGGCCGTCCTGCACATCACCCCCGTGAGCTCCCAAAGCACAAGCGGAATCTAGTCATGTCCCTGCCTGGAGACTCAACGGCCCCCGCGGCCCCCAAAGAGAAGACCAAGCCCCCAGGAAGTCCCTCTGCGCTCCTCTGTGCCCGCGCTCCGTGCCCGGCCCGGCCAAGCACCCCCCTCCCCGCTGCCCGACCCAGTGGCTGCTCCCCCCACCCGGCCAAGCACTGCCCTCCCCACCACGCAGCACTCCGTTCACGGCCTGCTCAGTCACAGCCACACAACATTATAAATATTTGCTTACATGGGTTTCTTTCCCCAACTGAACGGGGAGCTCCTCAGGGGCCAAAACCACCACCCCTCCGTATCCCGGTCTTCATCGGTGCCTCCCGAAAGATGTAGAAACACAGAAAAGAGAGAAAACACAAAGTGTTAGCGATCTTTGGCAGCTGTTCACAGCCGATGTGTCCACATCCAGCTATTTATTTGCATCTGTATATCCTCCTCTGTTATTACACTGGTCTCCCTATTCAAATAGACGCAAAGAGAGAGAGAGAGAGAGAGAGAAATGTAGGAGTAGGAGTGCAGGCTAATCCAGACAGCCAAAGAGCCTCCAGGAGGCGGGCCTCACCTTCATGCAGCACAGGCCACCATAACATGTGTCACAGGTCGCACGACCCACCCATGGAAACATGACACATGTTCCTCTCAGCTCTGGAGCCGGAGGAGTCCAAGGTCAAGGGGCCAGGAGATTTGGCTCCTGGAGAGGACACCATCCTGGCTTTTTGCCAGCGCCTCCTCTCTGTGACCTCCGGCGGCAGGGGCGGGGCAGTGGAGGGAGAGAGAGCTCTCGGCGTCTCTTCCTATGTAGGCACCAATCCCACCTGAGGACCCCACCCGCGAGACCTCATCGGGTCCTGCCCCCCTCCCACAGGCTCTCCCTCCACATACCATTGCGCTGGGATCCGGGCTTCAACCTGTGCGTTTCAGGGACACACAGTTCAGTGTGTGCCCCCCACCCTCTACCCACACTCCCCCCAGCCGGGGTGGGAAGTGCCCTTGTCCCTATAACCCTTGTCCTGGGGGAGCGTGATGATTGTAGTGGATTAAATGGTGGCCCCCACGCCTGGGTGGCTCAGTCGGTTAAGCGGCCGACTTCAGCTCAGGTCACGATCTCGCGGTCCGTGGGTTCGAGCCCCGCGTCAGGCTCTGTGCTGACAGCTCAGAGCCTGGAGCCTGTTTCAGATTCTGTGTCTCCCTCTCTCTCTGCCCCTCCCCTGTTCATGCTCTGTCTCTCACTGTCTCAAAAATAAATAAACGTTAAAAAAAAATTTTTTTTTTAAATAAATAAAAATAAATAAATAAATGGTGGCCCCCAAAAAGATATGTCCTAGTCCTAGTCCCTGGTAGAGTGAATGGGACCTGATTTAGAAAATGGACCTTATTTTGCAGATGCGATTGAGGTAGGGGTCTTGAGATAAAAAGCATCCTGGATTACCCGGAGGTGGAGGAGGAGGGGACCTAAATCCAATGACAGGTGTCCTCACAAGAGACCCACAGAGACAAAGTCCATGTGAGATTGGAGGGATGCGGCCACAGCTCAGGAACCCCCGGGACCCCAGGGGCTGGGAGAGGCTGGCAGGAGCCTCCTCCATGGCCCTTGGAGGGAGCCTGGATTTCAGTCCTCTGTCCCCCAAAACAGTGAGTGAATAAATACATTTGTGTTGTTTCAGGCCACCCAGTCCGGGTAATGCACATGGGAAACCATATATATGTATACATATAGGAAACTATAGGAAACCAGAACCAGGAGTCAGCCCCAGGCCAGCACAGGCCAGGCGGAAGGCACAGAATGGGGGGACTCAGCCCCGGGCCAGCACAGGCCAGGCGGAAGGCACAGAATGGGGCTCAGCCCCGGGCCAGCACAGGCCAGGCGGAAGGCACAGAATGGGGGGACTCAGCCCCGGGCCAGCACAGGCCAGGCGGAAGGCACAGAATGGGGGGACTCACTCCTCCTCGCCTCGTCCAGAGAACCCAGGCATGGCCTCCACCAGAGCTCAAGAAAGAAAAGCCACGATATAGACATCGAGGTTAATTTCCCAGGGAAACCTTGTTTTAGAGAGTTGTACATTTTGGAGGTGGGGGGATCCTTTGGGGAAAAAGTAAGAAAATAGATTTTCGTGTCTCGGGCAGAAAACGTACATCACGTGAATGGCAGAGGTCCTACACCATTCTGTCATTCCAGACTGTGAAAATTTTTAATCAAAGTTTTCAGCTATCAAACTGCCTGAGGTTGGCAAAGGTTTGCTGTTATGTTAAAATCCATCACGATCTACATAAAATGAGATTAATTTGAGATACCAAGAGAAACACGGGTCAAGAGATCGTTAATGTGGCCAGCTGCCCCAGCCGGCAGCATGTGGGGGGGTGCCTGGAGGGGCTTCCCCTGCGTCCCAGGGGCTGCAGGTGGCACGGGACCATCCTGGACCCCAGAGGCCAGGAGCTGGGAGGGAGCGAGGGTCTTGGAACCCCGGGGCCACGGCCGGGCGCCTCTCCTCCTGCTGGAGGGTTTCCAGCGTGTGCTTGTGCAGACCTGTCCTCTCCAAAGTGACTTT
This sequence comes from Panthera uncia, assembly GCF_023721935.1. NCBI lineage: Eukaryota > Metazoa > Chordata > Mammalia > Carnivora > Felidae > Panthera > Panthera uncia. Next base: position 102,329,709 of record NW_026057585.1, read on the forward strand.
CCTTCTCCTCTGCCTCCTTCTGGCAGGTTCCCCAGAGCCCCGCCGCAGCACCCCAGGCTCCCACGGCCCTAATGACTGGCCCCAGCCAGCCTTAAAGGGAGCTGCTCAGGCAGAAGGAGCGCAGAACGGTCCTGAATGCCAAAATCACAAAGTTTAGCCTGTTTAAGTGCATGGAGCCAGCAAGGCCTTCCCGGCCCGACGTGGAAACTGGGCCACGTTGCACCCCCCACGCATCCTGGAAATCAGAACCAAAAAGGGTCTATTTTATAATAACACGCAGGAGGTTAGGGATGGGGGAGAGTCTGGAAGGAGGCCCAGGTGGGGAGGGAGGGAGGGGTGGGGCCAGGCGGCTGGAGCCCTGGAGGGGGCAGAGGAGGAGTGAGGAGGCACCCAGGAGGGGGCATGGGTCATGGGGACCGGATGGGCCAGTGGGGCCTCCAGCACCTACGCTGGGGGCAGGGGTGTGAGGGGGCAGCGGTGATCCAGGAGGGAGTGATGGGGGTTCACACAAGGGTGTATGTGAGATCGCTGCCGTGCCCAAGACTGGCACACAGGGCTTGGTCGCCGGGCCCGGTTCCTCCCTTGCCCTGACATCCCACACAGGGGAGTTGGAGGCTCTCTGTGCCTCTGGCTTTCTTCTCAGCTCGCAGAAGCGCCACCGTCCGACTGGGACATGTGGGTGTCACCCTCTGGCCCCTGCTTCCCCTTGGCCGGAGCTGCTCCGAGATGATAGGAGAGCAGGAAATGGCATCTTCCCCCACCCCCAGCGTCTGGCCCTCTACTCACTTGCCAACACCCTCCCAGCCGCCCCCCGCCCCCCACTTCCGGAAACTCATCCCAGCTACCGCACAGGGGCCTGTTCCAAAAAGACCTCCTTCACAAGGACGGCCTCGGGGTAACTCGCGGGTATGAACGAGCCTGTGGCTCCCTGAGAAGAACCCTCGGCAGGAGGCAGAGGGGGTCGAGATGGCTGCAGGCTGGCGTGGAGCACTGGAGGGGGCAACCACGGCGAGCCCGGCCGGCCTGGACGCACCTGGACCGTGTAACCGTAGCCCCGAATGATGGAAGGCAGACCCTCATTTTAATAATTCATCTTCTCGGTTCCGTTCTGCTTGATCAAAGACCCTGGATTTAATAAGAGAATCTGCTGAGGCTGCCCCATCTCGGCACAAAAACACGGTGAGATTCCCTGAATCCTGCCCACCCCCTTCCCGAGCGGAGAGACGTGTGTCCACGCGTGCGTGCGCGTGTGACTGTGCGTGGGTGTGCAGATGTGCACGCGGCACGCGCGGTTTTTCGTCAGGGGCTGTTTCAACGCACACGGTCCCCGTGGGAACTAAAGCTCGGCCCCTGTCCCCTCCCCAGCGGCCCCAACTCTGTTTCCATCCCTTCTGTGCGTCGGTGTCCTTTACCACCTCCGCTTTGCGGACTCGCTGGCATGAAGGTTTTATTTGCGTAAGTGACGTGGTCCATTCTGCTTTTGTTCCAGTCACCGGGTCTTCGAGCCCCAGCCGCGCTGCCCTGCGCGCATCTGCGCACACAGCCTTCCGCGGTGCGCATCCGCTGCACGTTGCCCGTGCGCTCTCCCGCCGACGGGTGGGCACCCAGGCGCACCCCAGGGCACGGCCACGCCTGTCTCTGCCTGCAGGTGCCCTGCGAGTGCCTCCGGGCCGGATGTGCGGCCGCAGAACTGTGCCCACGGGGAGCACGCGCCTGCCTGGCCTTCAGAATGGCGGTAGAGTCCAAGGCATCCCTGGCGCTCCTCAGCCCACATCCACACCAGCACTTGGCTTAATCGCTTTGTAAATTGTTCCCGGCGCAGCAGATGTAAAGTGGCATCTTGTCCTAACTCTCCTTTGTGTGATTACCGATGCCTTTGGCTTTCTCTCATGCTTATTAGCTTTGGGGTTTCCTCCCTATCGATTATGTGCCCCTATCCGTTGCGCATTTTTTCTCTGGGGTCCCTGTGCTTGTCTTTTTCATTTGCAAGCGTTCCTTGTAAATTCTAGGTCTTAATCCCTCCCTGGTCGGTTTTTAACATTGCAAATATCTTTTCTCATTTGCTCAGCTGTGTATTAACTTCGTCCGTATTGTCTTTCACTGCACAAAAGTCTCTGATCCTGATATAATGAAATGTGCTGGTTTTTTGCCCTATGGTTTGAGGTTTTGAATTTTTATTTGAGGCATCCGTGCTCCTGAGCGACAAAGACTTTCTCCTACATTTCCTTTAACTTCTGCTTTTCCTATTAGACTTTAATCTACCCAGATTCCTTTTATGTATGTCATCAGGTGGGGATTCACTGTTGAGTTTGGGTTGTTTTTATCTCTCATATCTTATCACAAATGGGTGCTGAGTCCTATCAGCACTGATTGAGATACAAACACAGATTCCCTTTCATCTACCACTACAGCGAATGAAAATGGGAGAGTTTTAGATGTTCCTGGTAAAATCCTGCTTCATCATGGGTCGTTTTCTTAATACGTTTGATTCGGCTAACATTTTAATGAGGATTTCTGCAACTTTGTTCATAAATAAAATGGGCCCGTAGTATTTTTTTTTCTTTCTCTTATTGTCCTTATCTTATTATGAAACCTGGATTACAGCAGATTCACGAAATGAGCCGGACAAATTTCACCTACTTTAGACTTTCCCAAATATCTTGTATAAAACAGAAATTACCTACTCCTAGAAAATACTGTAGAAATCTCCTCAGAAATCATCTGGACTTGGCGGGGGGAGGGGGGAGAATGGTGGTTGTTAGAGGAACATCTTGGACACGACCTCCCTCTTTCGCTGTCTATTCAAGCTGGCGATTTGATCTGACACCAGTTGGGGCATTTTATGCTTTTTTTTTAATAATTGTTTTGATGCTTACTTATTTATTTATTTTGAAAAGGAGAGATAGAGAACGAGCAGGGGAGGGGCAGAGAAAGGGAGACAGAGAATCCCAAGCAGGCTCCGCACTGTCAGCACAGAGCCTGACAGGAACCGTGAGAACATCACCAGAGTCCAAATCAAGGGCGAGAGGTTAACCAACTGAGCCACCCAGGCACCCCATGGGCACTGTATGCTTTCTATAAGAATTTATCGCTCCATCTAAGTAACAGCTTAGAGGGTAAAATATGCCCGTTCATGCTACTAATTTCTTATTTATTCCAGCTTCTCGATCTTTTTCTTGATTGGCGTTTCCAGAAGCCTAGCATGTTCATTTCTTGTAACCAGATTTTGGTTTTGGTCACCCTTTCTACAGGTTTTATCTTTTTCATTTCTTTTTGCTTTGATCTTTTTAATTTCTGTTCTTATATTTTCAGGTGGGAGGGGGGTGGGCTAGCATCACGTTAAATGCTTCCTTCACTTCCAACACGTGTTGCTTCCGGATAAATGCAATTACATTTTACTGCTCACAATTTCCTTATAATTAAGAAAGAATTGTTAATACTTACTAAATGGAATTTCGAAGACAACCATAACTTGCTTTCTTTTCACCAATGCCTGTGATGGTGCTGGTGGACAAACGATATTCCAAGTAGTTTTGGAATCCGTGGGTTGCCAAATCATAACATATGACGATCTGATCTCCAACGTGGCAGTTGCTACTCATTTTAGGGAAAAAAAATATATTTTTCTTGGAGAAGGTGCCTCAGCACTCTTCTTTGAGATCTAAAATGGGCTAAAACGAAAGCTTGTTAAGAAAAGCTCTCATTTCTGTTAGGTGTCTGTGTATACATGGGCCCTCTAAGACTTTCCTAATTGTTTGACTTTTGAATCAGCAGAAGTATTGCTGTGCTCCAGGAACGTCGCATAATTATTTTGCTTTTGTAACATATCCCAGCGTGAAAGCCAGATGTTTAAATTCACCTTTTTTGCTATTGGTGTTAAAGAGATTATCATCCCTGAAGATAATCTCAAGGAAAGTTCTTGGGCCCTGCTTCAATGAGAAAAGTCCTTGTTTCTCTTTACCAAATCAAAAGAAAGGGCTTTTAATGATATGAGAAGAATAGCATTGCATTCTAGTAGAGGAACCGGGCAATCACCTTTTGATCACTAATGTGGGTGCCCAATTTTGTAAATTTAATAAAAAGATAAAAAATGGAAAAAAAAAAAAACATTAAAATTTCTACCTCGATGCCTGTCAGTATTGCTTGATATTTTTTTGAAGCTTTGCACTTAGGTGCATGTGTTTGTATAATGAATAGCTCTTCTTTATTTGTAATTACATAATGTTCTTTGTTTTCGTTTGTGATTTTTTTCATTCATTAAGTTCTGTTTTGTGTCTTTCTTTTCTTAACTTCAAAATAGTGATGCTAAAACCCCCTACATCATAGAATTCATATGAGGATTAAAAATACTAATCCATGTAATTCATTTAAAACTGGGTCTAGAATATTGAAGCCCTGTTAAGTGTTAACTTTGTTCCCCCCCGCCGCCCCCAGTTTTTAAAATACCACAAGTCTCAACAATTCTAGGGAGCCAAGGCATGTCTGCCAGTTTCTAGGAGGCCCTGCCTGAATCGCCTCCATTTCTGCTCAACACTGAGGTGCCCGCCTTGCTGAGTGGAAGGTGTGCAGGGCTCAGGGAGGGGAGAAAGTGCCAGGCACTGTGACAGAGTCCCCACCTGGTGAAAGTCAGAGGACAGAAGCCCCTCCAAAGCCGGATGCGTGAGCATGGCCGACGCAGAGAAGATAACCCAGATAGAAGGGAGATTCTGTCTAAATGGATACAGTGAATGACAGGATATACCGGACAGGCTGGTCAGCGTGACCAACAGTTGCAGCCAAGAGCCCTGGGACAGGAGTGATGGGGGAGTGGCCCGGCTTCTCCATGGAGGGAAGCTTCCAGAAGGATGGCTCTGCCTTGTTGGTTAGACCACAGAGTGGGGACGTGGAGGCAGAACACCCCCCCCTCGCCCCGAGCCTCACCTCTGCTCCCAGATCTCCAGGCACGCCCATGCCAACCCAGTGGCCCAGAGCAGAGGTCCATGATTGGCATCAGGGACACAGAGGTGGGCCTGGGAGTTTGGCATAAGTCACCCCCTCTCCCCCTGGTGGGGTTGGTGGGACTCTGCAGCAGGGGCATAATTCAGTTACTGCTGGGAAGGCCAGCCTCTTAAACGCTGTCATCAATCTGAATGAAACTGAGGGTTTTAATAACACAGTCCTGCCAACACCTCCCTTCCCAGTCTTATCATCTCCCGTGCCAAGTCACTTCCGGAAGAAACTACCCGGAGCCAAAGGGGATAATAAGTAATAATTTTTTAATGTGTTTTGTTCCTGGTGGTTCACACGGGAGAAGATCAACAACAGCTGACAAACTGTCCCGGGTTCTGGGCCCGACCCACCCCCAGGCCGGGAAGGAACCAGGGTCACCGGGCCCTGGCTTCCGAAAACCCCAGCAGCGGACCGTGGGATCACCCAGGAGCCTGTAGGAGGCGCAGTTCCCTGGGGCCCCCGCCAGCTGTGCCAAACCAGAAAACCCAGGGAGAGGGGGCCTGGGCATCTGCATTCTAAAGCCTCCCCGGCAATGCATTCCCACCATTCCCACCAGCCCATCCTGTCTGCCCCTTCACAGCCTCCCTCGGGGCTGCCCTCAACGGCCACAGCAAATGAGTCCACTCCTCAACCCTTGGCTAAAGCATTGCCCTTCGTGGGCTCCTGAGGCGCTCTTCATGAGACAGTTGTGGTTTTGGGACTTATGTAATAAGAAGCATCTATTTGGTCTGGACCCCTTTCCCGACACAGAGTTCCCAAAAACCCTTGGAATTTCCTAAGTGAGGAGAGCCTTCAAAGTGTCTTTTATTACGTTAAGGAGGAGGCCTTGGGACCACACCTAAGGCTGGAAGCCGATGCCTGCTGCCTCCCCAGTGATGGAACTTTCGGTCCCACCCCTCCCCCTGGGCCCCCTCCCCGCTGCCCCCTGGGGAGGGGAGAGGGGCGGAAGGCTGAATCAATCACCACTGGTGAATGACTGGATCAGTCGTGCCCAGGTAATGACGCCTCTGGGAAAAACACGGGGGACAGAGTTTGGAGAGCCTCCAGGTTGGTGCGGAGACAGTGGCTTTCTCGAGGGCCTGGAGGCTCGCGGCTTCCCCACACGCCTGGCCCAGCGCCTCCAGCTGGCTTTCCTGAGCCGTCTCCTCTTGCAGTAAACCAGTGCTCTGGGAAGTGAACGGTTTTCTGAGACCTGCGAGTCATGCTAGCAAATTCATCAAACCCAGGGAGGGGGTCCTCGGAACCTCCCATCTACGACGACGGGTTGGTCAGAAGCACAGGCGACAAACTGGGCTTGAGAGTGGCGTCGGAAGCGGGGAGGACAGTCTTGTGGGACTGAGCCCTTTAATCCGTGGGACCTGACACGAACTCCAGGTAGACAGCGTCACAACTGAGCTGAATTGTAGGACACCCAGCTGTCGCCTGAGATTTGCTTGGTGGATGTCGTGGGGAGGGGGGACAACCCACACCTATTGGAATTGGAGCCAGAATTCTAGAGGCTTCCGTGGCCCAGTAAGTCTGGACATTAATGCCAGTTGGCTCCCCAGTTCCTAGGCAGCAAAAACCCTCCCATGGCTTCAGGAGGCTCATCTCCGAAAATACACAGAGGAAAGTTTCCCAACCCTAAAGTACTGAAATCCCATCTGTCTTTCTCCGAAGACTGAAAATCGTAATATAGTCAATAAATCTACCTTTTGTGTGCCCTGTGGAAAATACTGATTAAAATGTACTTGTTTACCTAAACGTTTTACGAGAAACTGGAAAGGTTCTTTGCATCCTAGCTAGGCTCTGGCTCCCTGACCTGCTACTAAATAGGGCTCATTTGATAAACTAGGGAAATTGGCAATAGTTAGGCTCAGAGAAGCTCATCGCCTGTCTAAGGCCACACAGCTGGGATCCGAACATAGCCCATTGGAATCTAAACCCCAGGTCCTGCCCCCATGTCCCTGTACTTCCCAGTGATGACAAGTGCCAACTGAAATGGAGGCTCAGTACCCAGGGAACAAGTACCACGGGATGGTACGAACCAGGGACAAGAGGGAGACAGAAGACTGGCTTCTGTGGTTGAATTTGGACGTGGCTCCAAGCTCCCTGCAAGACAGATAGAGGGCACGAACAAAAGAGAGCCGCTTATCCGAAAGGAGGGAGCATGCACATTCCTGAAAGGAAGACTGTAATTGATGCTGGGAACCCCATGGGATAAAGCGAGAACGTCCTTGATAACATTTTTGTGGAAAAGGACCATGGCTACACTTCATGCGGCTGCTTTTTCAGAAGGATCTCAGCAAAAGCCGGGAGCATAACAGCAAATGTGACTCCGTGAAGACCGGGCTTTGCCAAGATAGGGTCATGTGGTCTAAATGTGCAGACTTCTTGCTCCAGAGATAGAATATAGAGCACCCAGAAGCATGGACGGATTGCATACCCTGCAAATGATCGTCTATTTTTAAAAAGTAATCATTGGGCTTTTGTTAGGAGACGCAGAGCAAAGGCACTATTGTGGCTGACGACTGACGATGGGTGTTGGTTAGGTTGACCAGATGGCTAGACAGATAGCTTAACCAAAACTTCTGCCCTGATCAAAGGTCCCCACCCCACCCCGACCAGAGAGAGCCTGCAGGGAACCAACTGTTTGCTCATTGGCTTTGGGCTTCGTGTCAAAGGATAAAACGTCATATGATCGCATCTGCCAAATCCTATGCCGTAGAGCATGGCCAAGAGGACGTGCTGTGGAACCGCCATTAGCCCACTGCATCTGTGGAAAACCGCATGCATGCTACCTGGACCATCTGATTTTAGCAACAGGGAGTCCCCAGGCACCCTCCGGATGAAATAGGTATGAAATGGGCCTCTGACTATTGAATCAATCAACCTTCTTTATAGAGATGTTGTTCATTTCAGGGTAATTAGATTCTCAAACACTTTGCTTAAATTTTCAAGAGTCCGACTGGGTTCACGGGGGGAATGTTCTCTCTCTTTTTCTTTTCTTTCCTCCATTCTTGTCGGAGAAGTAAAATGTGCTCCCGATTTTCTTCTGGTTTAGTAAAGAAAAAATAACAAACATGTATGCCTTCAAGAAAACAAAGACGTTGATTTAAATCTTATTGCCAGGGCAACACGTTACCCATTCAGACGCCTTATCAGAAGCACAGCCTGCCTTGAAGACAAAGGTTACTTTCTCAAGGCGCAAGGACACTTGCACCCGGGGTCTCCCAAGGTGCCTTTGTTCGCGGTGAAGTCTGTGAGCCTGGCCTGTTTGGTTGCAGCTGCAGGGGAGGGGTAGCAGGTGCCTTGCTTCGTTGTATCCTTCTGGGACATCCTTCCCCAGACGTTGGACAGGGCCATAATTTCCAAGCTACACCTGAGAAGGGGGTTTCACAGGCACACTCCTGAGTTGCCCTCTCTGACCACTACCGAGAAAGAGGGGAAACCACACCAGGTGTGTGCACTGAAACCACCCCGCTGATGCGTGGGAGGGATCCCAATGCGTCCAGCACGTGCCTTCCTCCCAAGACCATCATGGGAATCAGGGGTCTGAGACGCAAAAGGGGCAGGGCAGCTGCTGGTCTGCTCATCACGTGATAGGGGAGGGGAGGATTGGTCATGGGACCCCGTTGCGGGCCCAAGGGTCGCTGGGGTTGGGCTCAGTGATGGGTGAGGGTGGGCACGGGGGTGGCCAGGCTCTGAGTTGGGCCCCAGGGCCCCGCCTCCCGGCAGTCACGCCCCTGTGCAGCCCCGTCTCTCTATCAGGACTGGTCTGTATAACCAGTGGAAGATGATACAACACGATGATGTCACTTCCAAGCCCGGCTTCTCCCTCAGTTCCTCGGCCCCCCTCACATTCTGGGGAAGGCAAGTGGCCGCCTGCAGGAATGCTGGTGGAGAGGCCACCAGCCAAAGGACAGAGCCGCCAGCCACCAGCCACCAGCCAGCAGGTGCCGAGGCCACCAACAGCCACGCGAGTGGGCCCGGAGATGGTTTGCCGGCCCCAGTTGAGGCTTCAGATGAGACGGCAACCCTGGCGAGCCCCGTGAGGGACCCTGAGCCAGAGCAGAGCACTGGCTCTGAAGGACAGTCGGCCTGGGCCTGCCCCTTGGGGATGGAGATCACTTCACCTACCCGAGCCTCGGTTTCCTCAGTGGTGCCTCAGGTGGTGACGGGTGCCGGCAAACGTGGCCTGGCGCCCAGCCAGAACCGCCCAGCTGAGGCCCCCCTGCACTCCTGACTCCCAGGAACCATGGGGTGAGAAGTGGTGGCTCTAACCGGGGGCGACCTGTGAGCGGCCTGCTTGAGGATTACGGGGGACACGGGCATGCGCGTGCTACATGACAGCATCATGTGATGAGGGGCCCGGAAGAGGAGGGGGACAATCGGGAGGGGAGGCATCACGGTCACACCCCAAAGTCCAGACCCACCTGGAAGGCCACCTCCAGGCACGCCCAGGCTCCACTCTGCCCACCACTTTGAAGCAGCTCCATTTCAACTCTGCAGACCCCGGGAGAGCCACAGGGTCTGCGAAGCTCGGCACAGCCTTCGTCCCACCAGGGCCCAGCCTGAGGTGGCCTCAGGGTCAGGAGAGGGGCTGTCCCGCAGGCCCCCTCTATCAGGACACGGTTCGAATCGGTGAGTCTTCCTGACCCAGGGGCTGCGGCCAGTGGGGCTGCCTCTAGCCCCCCAATCACGGCGTGAGCAAAGGTGCTCCCGCAGGCACTGGCTCACTCACGCCAACACCGTCGGGGCCTCCCAGGTGGGTGCAGACCCCCCAGGGCTTGGCTGGGTGGGTCCCCATCACAGGGCTGCGACTCAAACCTGTGTTAATGCTTCCAGAAAGCCTGCCAGTTAGCAGTTACCGCACCGGGACTTTCGTGTGAAGCACAAGTTCGTCTGTAACGGGAAAAACTCGTGCTGTGTTCCAGTGTTTAAAGCCCAAGCACAGTCCTGTCCGCCCCCCACCCCCCCACCATGCTTCTGTGGAGCTGTTCCTCTGGGCGCGTCCCCCGAGACCCTGACTGGCCCTGAATGTGTCCCACACGAGCTCAGAGCACCTTCTGCCCCAAGTGGAGTGTGGAAGCCCCGTCTGGACCAGGGGTTGGGTTGGGTCAGCCTGGGTTCCAGTCCTCACCTGGCACTTTTTGGCTGTGTGACTTTGGGTGATTCACTCAGCCTCTCTGTGCCTTGGCCTCTGGACCTTCTAGAGGGAGGAGGTTCATGATACCGATACCTGAAGGTGGTTGAGTCAGACAAAGCTCATGGAACAAGAGGGCCAACAAGTGAACCCCAAAGCCTGATGCCAGCCCCTCCCCCCCCCGGGGCAGCGAGCCCAGCACCACTGGTCTCCCTGAGGGCTGGAAGTGCACAGGCTCCCCAGACACAAGGCCACACACTGGCCCCAGGTACTGTCGGGGCACAGTATCGGCCCCTGCCACCTGCTCCTCGTCTGGCCTTGGCACGCACCCGTGCTCTTCAGGCTCCACCGGAAAAGCCTCTTACTCTACCGAGGAGACCCCCAAACTCCTCCCACCTTCTTTTTGAAAGTAGGGAGTGGAAGGTTCCAGAACTATGGTGATCGAGAGCAGAGGAGGGGGCAGAGAGTGCAGAGTTCGAGAAGCAGAAGCCAGGGGGCTGGCACCTGGAGACGAGGAAGGTGGGCAGCAGGGGCTGGGCGTGGAGACAAGGCAGGGAGGGTGGAAGCTTCTGGGCTTATGGAGCAGGCTGGGCTGGCCGGGTGCGGGCTCTTATTCCAGCAGGAAAGTCGGCTTGGGGCGCGCGACAAGAAGTCCCCCACACGGCAGCCCCAGCGTCCACAGTCACCCGAGGGACGTGGCCCGAGTGGGGCAGCCAGTGGCTCAGTCAGGCTCTGACTGAGTTACTCAGTTCAGTAAACTGTCCCCGAAGCCACCAGGTGCTGGGAGCCGGGTGGGGCAGGGCCACCGGAATCCGCAGCGGTAGAACCTGCTTCCTCACCCCCCTCCTCATACAGATGCAGAAACCGAGGTCCACTGAGGGGCTGGCCTGCCTCAGGACCCACGTCCAGGCTCAGCCCAGCCACCGAGCCGCCCCCACGGCCCGGCTCTCGTTAGACTAGAACTTCTTAAGTTCTGAGGCTCTTTCATGAACCACAACAGGCTTTAGTATCTTTCCGTGTTTTAATCGCTCATCTTCGAGATACACACAGGAGCTCTTAGTGGTGATATCAGCTTCCTATCGCTGCTGTCACAAATCACCACAAACATGGTGGCTTAAAGTGACACAAGCTATGTCACTGGGGTCAGAAGTCCAGAATGGGTCCAGTGGGCTGAAACCAGGATCCGTCTGGAGGCTCCAGGGGCAGGATCTGCTTCCAGAGGCCGCCTCTCTCTGACCCTGTGTCTCCGACCTCTCGTCCTGCCCCCGTCTCGTGTTTCAAGGACCCTTGTGATTACTCTGCATCCACCTGTGGGTAAACCGAGATAACCTGGCATCTCAACATCAGCTGATCTGCAACCTTAACCCCCCACGCCCTGGCCTGGACAATCTCTCCAGCGCAGGACATGGGGCAGTCGCCAGAGGCACTGGTCTCCATGAGCACACGGCCACAGAGGCAGGTGCCCCTGGGGCTTCACCCTCCTTCACTCTGCCCTCCCCAGCCCCTAATCAGAGACCTTAGACCTTCCTCATGCAACACAGCTTCGAACCATATACTGTGAGGAATGGCCCCACATCCCCCAAGTACCATGCCTGAGGGCTACTTACATGACATAGCTGAGGACCAGCAACTCCTGGGCATGCCACTTACAGTATCATCTTTGTGAATGGCACCCCTAGGGTTGTGCAGTGCTCCTGCTGTGCAACTGTGTATGTCAGCCCTGGAGATATGAGTGGGGAGTAGAAGGGAATAGGACATTCTTCACGTGGTATTTGAGAGGAAATAATGAAGAGCGCCTTCTGCATTTTCTTGGCATGGACACATCCATCATCTAACCTGTCTTATCCTCCATAAATTCCAACTATTTCTCAGTTGGCACCTGAGAGTTCCCTGGGCGCTGAAACCTGACAGGTGACCTTTGCTTAGGTCCACGATAGATCGGAAAATCCAACCGTAGTCAGACGGGCTGAGGTGGGCGATATCCAGCCCAGCTGAGCTGGAGGTTGGGAGACCATAGTGTGCCCGGAGCCACACAACTGGTAGGGAGGCTGGGGTGGGAGGAATGGGGGGGACAGAAGAAGGGGCAGGCCCTTCTGCCACCGGTGTGCTGTCCCCATCTGGAAAATGGCCTGCAGACAAAGAATGGGGGCCTCAGGGCCAACCACAGGCAAAGGTGGGGCAAGGCCAGTGTGGGTCTCGGGACAGGCACTCAAGGAGCGGCCGTTCTGGAAGCAGCCAGCACCCGCGGGGCCTTGGCTTTTGCACGAGCAACGAGGGCAGCTGCATTCGTCCCCCCAGCCTCTGCTGCTGGAGTCGTTAGCCGAGACTCTGGAGGTGGAAACGGAGCATGAGCACCTGCCCAGACACATGGGCACGTGGCAGGGGGACAGCGGACACAGCCACACCACCAATAACCCTAGCAATTTCCTACCCAGCTTCCTCTCTCTCTCTCTTTCGATCTTGTGACACCATTTTGGGGTGCTCTGGGCAGGGGTTACTGTTTCCCATTACAGAGAAAGGACACCTGGGCGCACTGATGTCCTGCCCCTCGGCCCACAATCCCCACCCCGTGAGCTGCCTCCCTCCCCACCACCTCCCAGACAGCAGCCTCACCCACCTGGCCGGCCTCAACCCCCCTCAGGACTCGCGGAGCAAACCCACTACCCATCCAGAGGGCCTCCCTGCCCATAACCCCGGCCAGCAGGGCCAGGTAGAGGACAGACAGAGGGCCCCCCTCGTCTGCTACACCTCAGGCCACAAGGTCTGCGTGCCTGCCAACCCCCCTGCCCCCCCAGCAGCTACATTCCGGAAATGTTTACACGTAAAGGCTACGGGTGGAATCAGGGAGCTCAGAGGACACATGTGCCCCTCCTTCCTTTCCTTTCATCCCAAACCACACACATCTTCAGGACAGGACAGAGAGGCCCCGTCTGTGGTGCAACCTTCTCCCGGCCCAGTGGGCAGCTGGCGGCTCCTTCTGCTGGGACCCCAGGTGGCAGTGCAGACTCAGGGACACTTAGCTGATTCGTGCCGGTCACAGCCCGGCCTTGGAGGCATGACCTCCTCCCCAGGGACACGGGGACCCCAGGCCCTTCACCCGGGTGGCTCTGAGAACTTCTGGGACCCTCCCCCTGCCCAGGGCAGGTGCAGCCCCCGCACCTCTCACTGGGGCCCCCTGATCATCCGCTTCTCGGTCGCAGCCCCCCTTCCGTACCTGGCACATTACGAGGCTGTCACAGAACTGAATGACGTAAATCACATAGCAAGGTACAATTGTGCCCGGCACACGCCGCAACTGTTGCTATATTTTACTCAGAATGTTTCATTGAATTGAAGACTGGGGCCGGGGCAAAAAGCTCCGTTACTTTATGTACCACTAAGAAAGAAAAAACACCACCAATTAAACTGACACAATGCTTCCTATCCCTTACAATTTTTATTTTATTTGTATTGAAGGAGCTCTCCTGGACTTAATTAGATGGAGCTTTTTATTGGTTATCACTTCGGTGCTCACATAAAAATAAAGACATAAGCAAAACGAAGTGGTTAAAGTATTCCTAACACCTGTGCCCACCGAAGGCCAAATCCACACCATCAAGTCCCGAGTTTTCCTCCCATCAGCAACCTTGGAGCTGTCGGGGAGCTCGTCCTCAGAGAGCCCACAAAGTGAGGAAAAGCAGCTGCCAGCACGGGGCTCAGAACAGGCCGGGGGATGGCGGGGCGAGCCCACAGCCTCCGCTGTTTCCCCCCACCCCCTGGCCACCTCTCCACAACTTGTCTCCCAGGGCACGCATGCCTGGCTGTGGTCTCCACAGTCGTCCCCCAGGCCCACAACCGTCTGCAAGTTGGGGCACATTTGGGGTATCCCCATGGGCATCTCTCCATCATGCTCACAGGGCACGACTCCTGTGGGACAGACAGGAACCCACAAGGCCTCTGGGTCTGTAACTACGAAGTCAGACGTGCCACAGCCGAGAGCCAGGGCAGACACGCGATCAGCCAGCTGCGTGTTTACTGAGCACTTACTCGACGCCGGGCGCTGAGATGTGGCCCCTCCCCCCGGGGCAGGTGCAGGCTGAAATGGGGTGCATGGGGGAGGTGATGGGAGACCAGAGAGGCCCTCCCCGAGGGGGTGATGTATATACTCGCTGGGGAACATGAGTCAGGGTAGCCAGGCAGAAGGAGCAGTGAGATGGTCGGGGCAGGAGGACAAAGTCAGAGAGACAGAGACACGGCGAGGGGAGGGGGAGGACGGTGGGCTTGCTGTGCCGTGATTGGTCTGAGGACCTGACGAGGCCACAGAAAGATTACAGAACGGCATCGCTTACTGTCCCTGCAGGGCTGGAGTCAGGACACGGGGCTGCCCGGCTGAGAACCGCAGGGGCTGAGGCGAGGCTCCAGGCAGGTCACACACACTGCTTCATTCTGTCCTCCCGCCCCTGCCTGGGTAAGAAGCTGGTCACAAAGAACAAACACTGAATGACCACACGCCCAGAGGAGTCAGCTCCGTGGAGACAGAAAGTAAACGGGTAGGAGCCAAGAGACGGGCAGCGAGTGTTTATGGGGACAGAGTGTCCGTGTGGAAAGACAGAAAGGTCCTACACAGACGCGTGTGGGGACGGCCACACAAGAACGTGCTGACTGCCCCTGAGCTGCACCTGCCCAGACTTCAGGCCAAAGCGGGGCTGAGAGCCTGTCCCATCTGGCCTCTTGAGACTCAAGACACATGACGTGCCCCAGAGCCTGCAGCTGGCTGGAGACCGGCCGGGGCTGGACACTGCAGGGGGCACGGTCCTACTCAGAAAACCCCCGGGGACCCGCTGTCTGGGGGCCGTGCCAGGTGCCTGGTTCCGCCCCGCTCCTCTGGTCTCTGCAGGAGTAACGAAGCCAGCTGTGTGTCTTCTCTGGTCCCCCGGGGCTGCCCTACGAAATGCACAGACTGGGGGACTTGGGACAACAGACCTCTACTCTCCCAGTTCTGGAGGCTGGACGTCTGCGACCGGGATGTTGGCAGGCTCGTTGCTTCCGGTAGTTTTGAGAAAACCTGCCCCACGTCCCTCCAAGCCATGTCCCTGTGGCCGTGGGCTTCTCCAGTGTCTCTTCTGAGTTACAAGGACACTGGTCATCGGCTCTAGGGCCCACCCTAATCCAGCATGGCCTCATCCTGAGTTGATTATACCTGCTGAGACCC
Organism: Panthera uncia; assembly: GCF_023721935.1. Classification (NCBI taxonomy): domain Eukaryota; kingdom Metazoa; phylum Chordata; class Mammalia; order Carnivora; family Felidae; genus Panthera; species Panthera uncia. Next base: position 102,345,014 of record NW_026057585.1, read on the forward strand.
TATTTCCAGTAAGAGCATGTTCTGAGGTTCCCAGGGGACATGAATGCGGGGGGCGGGGGGAGGGGATGACAGTGCTCCGCCCACTACGGCCGGGTCAGCAGGCGGGAAGGTGGAAGCAGCTTAGGGCTGGAGGTCACAGGTTGGCACCCACAGGGCTGGTACCCACAGCCCACGTGCCTCAGGGCCTTGCCTCATCTCTGTCATTGGCAAAATTAAGGCCGGTAATACTTGTTTTGCGGAGTTGGGGGGATCGCAAGGGGGTTGTGTGTAAAGATGCCGGGCTCAGAGTTGCTGTAGCATAGAGGAATGAATGAATGCATGCATGCATGAATGAATGAATGCATGAGCCGGTAGATGATTCGCCCCACCTGCTGGCCGGGGCCCCAGCCCCACACAGCCACCCCCACAGGATCTGACCCTCAGGGAGGCATCCGGGCTCCACTGCTGGGGAAGGTGCGGCGTATTATTGAGATGCATTTGCGTGTTTGTAAATCTCTTCCCAGCGAGGGATTTGATTCTTCGAGCACAGATGAGATGTTTGAGCAAACTATTGTCCTGATCATGACTATTAAGTTGCAGTTGGCATAGTGTGGGCTGAAGAAAGGGATCTATTTTCCTGGTTAATAAGGTTTATTTTTACTCGAGCTGAATAATACATGATCAGTGTCAAAATAAATTACAATCCTTCCATTATAAACCACTCTGCTGTCCTACATCCGCTAGGCGTGTGCCTTCCCTTCTGAGCTCCAGGGAAGCCGCCCTTCCCTCCCCGCCACGGCGCTGACACTCATTCTCTCCGTGGCGGAACGGAATATGGATCGGGTGCCTCCGGGACCCGCGAAACGGGAGAACACATTGCATTAGGAATTGGTTTTGTGGCCATAAATTATGTAACAGCTTCAATCCCAAACCAAGCTGGTATTTGCACGTATGCTGTAAATAAAAACATTAAATGATTTTTCTAAGTGTTTTGATTTTTCATCTGTGGTTTATTCCCCTACTAAATTTCTGTAAAGGCCCATTTGTTCAGCTGCGGAGAAAAATATAGTAAGCAGTTGTCCACTTGGTATCGCTGGAGGGCGAGGTGCTCCTGGGCCGGGTCGGCCCCTGGCGGCTGGTGGCAAATCTCTCTCCTTCGCCTCTCGGCCTCAGTTACCCCAGCTACGCGATGGGAAGGATTGCCCTTTTCCGAAGGGCTCCTTTCCAAGTCAAAAACAAGGAGACAGGAGCTGGGGACAGAGCAATGCCGGTCACTGCTCTCTCAGCTCATGTGTCACCGGCTCACAGCCACCAAGTGTCAGCCAGACGGTCCCCTGCAGCCTAAACAGGAGCCCGCCTTCCCCTCCTGCGATCTGCCAGGGCTCGGGGGCCCACAACCGGGAGGCACTCGGTGGCCCGGCAAGGGTGTCCTCGTTATCCCCCTGGGGACACGAATGTCTGCACTCTCAGATTTCTGTGCATTGAGGTGGGGGCTGCGGAGTATGGTCACCCCCCGGAAGCCCCTTGGAGAGTCTCACGGAAATAGACCGCCAACCTCCCCCCGCCGCCCCCCCACCACACTGCCACCTCGGCTTCCGGCCCCGGAACCCAGCCAGACTCGGAGCTGGCTGTGCAAAGACCACGGTTGCTTTTTTTAACCAAAAGGTCAGCTCTGTTCTCTTCAATATAGCTGTGCTTCCAGGCGAGATCGAGACCACGAGGGTGTGCGCCCGCCTGGCTCCACCTGTGGGGCAAGAATTGCGTGCGACAGTCCCAGGAATTGTGTGGGGAAGTCCGAGGGGGCTGCGTGGCCTCGCGTCAGCCCGTTTGCTTAACCTGGGCACAGACCACCAGACCTGCCGTCATCACGGTCCGTGACGGACACCGTGGACCAAAAGATCTGTGTCGTGTGCGACTGCCTCCGTTCCATCAACCGTGCCGCACTTTATCACTAGTATTGTGAAATTATTAGCTAGCACTAATGAGAAGCTCCCCGACCAGAAAGGACAGCAGGAACACTGGGGCCAGGGTGTGGACGAAGAACTCCCCCACCCCGACCCTCACCAAAGGCAACAAAAGGGCAAAGCACAGACGGCTTTGCACAGAGGACTTTGCACGGACAACTTTGCACGGTTGATTTTGTGCAGACAAGTTTGCACAGAAGGCTTTGCACTGATGACTTTGCACAGACAGCTTTGCACTGATGACCTTGTGCAGACAACTTTGCACAGACAACTTTGGCACGGACAACTTTCTGCTGACGACTTTGCACAGACGGCTTTGCACAGGCAGCCTTGCACAGGCCTTGCACAAACAGGCCTTTGCTCAGACGGTTTTGCACAGACAACTTTGCACAGATGGATTTGCACAGACAGCTTCACACAGATGGCTTTGTACAGGTGGTTTTGCACAGATGATGACGTTGCACAGACAACTTTGCACAGAGGGCTTTGCACAGACAACTTTGCACAGATGACTTTGCACAACTTTGTACAGACGGCTTTGCACAGACAGCTTTACACAGATGGCTTTGTACAGATGGTTTTTCACAGACAACTTTGCACAGAGGGCTTTGCACAGACGACGACTTTGCACAGATGGCTTTGCACAGACGACTTTGCACAAACGGCTTTGCACAGAGGACTTTGCACGGACAACTTTGCACAGACGATTTTGTGCAGACAACTTTGCACAAACAACTTTGCACAGACAGCTTTTCACGGATGACTTTGCACAGATGATGACGTTGCACGGACGACGACTTTGCACAGAGGAACTTGGCAGCCGCTTAACGCAAGGTTGATTTTTGTGGCAAGTCAAACCACTCTTCTGAGATTAGAGTAGCCTTCTCTCTGTGGAATGAACTTAGTGGCTCAACGACAGACAACTTCCCACCATGCGCTCAGCTGGGCTCTCTGTATGGAGCTGGGAAGGGAGCCTGAGTGGCCGCGGACCCGCCCGTGCCGGTGGCCTCCGGGTTTCCATAGCTACCATATCCTTTGGCATTCTGTCCTTTTCTGGTACTTCCAAGAGCAGAGAGAACCGTGTCAGAACACGGACCCAGGAGTGACTGAGCTCTCTGCACCCTATCCCATGAGCCAAAGAGAGTGAACTTTTCAGGATAAAACGTGATATGACATCTTCCAAAGATTTGATCGGTGCTTTTGATTCAGGATGCGTCCTTCCTCCTGGTTTTATAAGAGGATTTGAAGCGCAACGCCTTATAAAATGTGTTCGCATGTCAGAAGCTCAAACAAGAACAGGCCTGCCGGTAGGTGAGGGCACTTGCCTCCACAGAAACGCTTGGCTTCTGTTAACTGCAGCGGGGAAAGTGATCAAGAATCCTCAGACTCCTGGGGCGCCTGGGGGCTCAGTCGGTTGAGCGTCCAGTTTCAACTCAGGTCGTGATCTCACGGCCCGTGAGTTCGAGCCCCGCATCCGGCTCTGCGCTGACAGCTCGGAGCCTGGAGCCTGTTTCGGATTCTGTTGCCCTCTCTCTCTGCCCCTCCCCTGCTCTCTCTCTCTCTCTCTCTCTCTCAAAAAAAAGAATAAACGTTAAAAAATTTCTAAACAAGAACCCTCAGACTCCTGTCGGAGATGCCCTTGCCCTCACGTTTACTCTGCCCTGACCGTCTAGATGGCACCACACGTTTCGGGGGTGGGGGCAGATTCTACCCAGTATTCAATCCGAAGACACATCAGGAAAACCACACTGCCTCCCGTCCAACATGGGCATGTCTGGGATTTACGGAATTCGTTTTGGCGCAAGCCGCGTTAAAACTCAGCTGAAATAATTGCAAGGCCTTCAGTGAAAATGACCCCGTGATGGATGCTTCTGGTAAGTCTCTTCGTGAGAGGGCTGCTGTGTCTGCTGCGTTTGGAGTCCTGTCTCCAGGGAGCTTTGTCTGTTTGGGTCTTCAGAGCGTGGTTTGTGCGCACGGGAACCGTGGAGGGGTGGGGGGCGTGGGGGCAGGACCACGGCCGCTCACTGCACCCCTTCCCTCACACGCAAGGCTTTTCAATATGTGCGTGCACACTACACGTAAAGAGAAATGATTTCAAAGGTTTGGGTTTGTTCGGGTTTTTTGTTTTTTTATGAAAAAAAAACCTCACACAGCAGTCTCGTGCTGCTCGTACGAGGTCTTTGGCACCTCTGAGGTTTCACCGCTTCAGGGCAAATACACGGAAAGTGGGAAGCCATCGAAGCTTTCCTTTTGGCAGCCTGTGTGCAGGAAGCTGAAAATCACTCAACGGCAAATGCAGAACACAAGAAGCATCCATTTCAGAAGTGGGAACACGTAAGTCATTTAGAGTTAAGGCTCAGCACCGTGGGACTTTCCTCCGTGAAGGATCTAGGATCTAGAACCGTCCACGCCTGGAGCTGGGATCCCCTGGCCGCTGTGACCTGCCCCCTGCCTCAGACGCAGGCCTTTGTCCTGCCGGGGAACCTCGCTCTGCAAACGCACACAAATCCGGGTCTCCACAGGTTCAAAACGGGGCTGTGCTTGACGCAGAATCCAATCCGGGGCCATCTCCGAGTTACGGCAAAACAGCATCGGACGTCCCCAGAAGCCAGGAGAGGGGGCGGGCAGCCCCCTCCCCAAGCCCACTCCCCACAGAGAAGTTGGGACGCGCTTCCCAATAAGGAAGACTATCATCATGAAGTGAATCAGCAACATCATCACACAAGCTCCCGCCTCTCGAGCGATGCTTCTGGCCAGAAAATAACAATGTTCATAAAAAATAGCTCACGGTCATGGGGGGTGGGGGGGCACGCACAGTGTGCCCGGAACTGCCTGGATACGACTTGGCTGCAAGCCCTACTTGAACGTCGGAGGAAGGTGCACTTATTGTCTGCATTTACAAACGACAAACCCCAATCAGATGGATTGTGTGACGTGTCTGAGTCCCCATGGGTTCAAGGGACAAAGAGCCAGGAGGCAGAGACCAAAGGCCTGTCCCCTGTCACTCTCCCTACCCAAGAGAAACAAGACGGTTTTTTACATGTCATCCTTATTGCTACAATGACACATTTGTTTCAGATAATTTGTAAAACAAAGAGTTGCAAACACACCTACACTCAGCCACCTGCGAACCGTCGAGCCACGACTCCCCCCGGTCACTATGGTGCTGTGTGGACACCACGTAGGGCACGTTTGCTCGTATTGTCTGCTCTTCTTTCCTCACAGAAACGGGGCTGAACGCTGTACACGCGCCTTCTTTCCTGGTCCTTTCTTCCCCCAGGACGGAGCTGTTGTCCCTGAGCAGAGCCTCCAAGGAGCGCTGCCCCTCCCCCCTCCGCCTCCTCCCCCTTGTTTGGGCTATTGGAGTCTGTCTTCTTCTCTGGGCTCCCAGCACCCCTGCGGGGTCAGACCCCCCTCTCTCCCAGCACCCCTGTGGGGTCAGAACCCCTCTCTCCCAGCACCCCTGCGGGCTCAGCTCCCCCCTCTCCCAGCACCCCTGCGGGGTCAGACCCCCCCAGTACCCCTTTGGGGTCAGACTGCCCTCTCTCCCAGCACCCTTAGGGGCTCAGCTCCCCCCTCTCCCAGCACCCTTGCGGCTCAGCTCCCCCCTCTCCCTGCACCCGTGCGGGCTCAGCACCTCCCCCCCAGACCCCAGGAAGCAGACGGTACGGGCCACCCAGTGTGGAGGTGGAATCAAGCCCCATAAGGTCAGCACTTTCCTCCCAACCACATTCTGACCTTCAGAGTCAAAGAACAATCTTAAAATAAGAATTTAAAAACAAGGAAAACAAGAAGACAGGGAGAAATCAGGTGAAGGGGAAGAAGCATCGTGGGGTGACTTTCTTTCCAAAATCCACTTTGGAATCCATCCTGCCGTCATTTTCGGAACAGGGTCACTGCCGCTTGCCGGCCACAGGGCACGTCAGGCTACCGCACGCGCCCGTGGCCCCTCGCGGTCCTGGGACATCCAGGTGCGGGCAGGTGGGTTTCTCCTGAGACCCTGCTCTGCCTCGGCGGGTGGGTGGCTGTCTCCTCTCCTCTGTGCGCATCTCTGAGCGTCTTGAGCTGGTTCATGGACACCCTCACGTGTTCCCTCTGTGTGTCTGTGCCCCGGGCTCCCCTTTGTACCTGTTACGGAGAGTCAGGGCCCACCCTAGTGACCTCATTCTATCATCATTACCTCTTCAAAGACCCATTTTCAAAATACAATCACAGTCTGAGGTCCTGGGGTCAAGGCTTCAATATATGAATCCTGGAGGAAGGACGCAGTTCAGCCCTTAACAAGCAATGAAAATACCTTTCATGCCATCATAGGGCAGAACACTTGCGGAATAAAGCAGGAGAGAGCAGCTATGAAACCTGGATGCTCCAGGACAACCCTTGAGCCCCACACTGTGCCCTCATCCCACGCACAGGGTCAGGGACCCTTGAGGGAGTGTTCCTGTCCTCAAACACCCTGCGTGGCAAAGGCTGGAGTGCTCCTCTACCTCCGAAGCCTCCTGTGGGGGTCCCAGCAGAAATCAGAAGGACGACCCATCACTTCTTAGTTTCTTTGGGGGACCCCATCCTGGGCTGGCCAGGGTCCCAGGCAGGACGGCCAGTGGACAAGCCGCTACGGCCAGCCCCGCCCTCTGAGGGTCTCCACGCCATCAGGAACACCAGCTTAGTGTGCAAGACCTTTGGTTGTGAGTCTGAGAAGCCCCCCACCCCAGCGGCTGGTTTACAGGGAGAAGTGAGAGGTTTATAGGCAAAGCTCAGAACTCAAAGCTCGGGCACCACAGCCTGAGGCACGGCTGCCTCACCTTTCTCTCCGCTGACAAACCGTCTGTCTGCAGCCCTGTGCCCAGAACTGGAGAGGACCCCCTCACAAGCAACAGTTCTTGTTGGAGAGACTCACTGACCTGAGTGTCCATGTCCCAAGTCAAGATGCTCCAAGAGAGAAGACAACAGGTCCAAGCACCGTGGGGTGTGCACCCCTGCCCTAATCAGGATCGGCCTTGTAGGGCAGGGGTGAGGGTGAACTTCGGAGAATGAGAGAGGGTCATGGGCAGCAGACCCCTCCAGGGGCCTCCCTCCAATATGCCGTGACTCTGTGCTCACAGCCACGCCAAGGGACCACCCCCAGCACCTTCAGTCTTCTTGGAACTCAGAGAGGATGTCGCTCGGCTGACCTCGCTGGGGTCCCAGGAGCATGTGGGAGGGGGCCTGAGTCTGGATCTGAGCCCCTCCACGCGTCTACCCACTGGATGCCTAGAGCACCCTCACGTGCATGCACACACACACACACACACCCCAGTCGTAGCCACCAAAAATGCCTCCAAACATTGCAAGAACCCCTGGGAGGACCGAACTGTCCTGGTTGAGGATGACTGTAGAGCCACCTGATCGTAATGGAAAGGTGAGCCCTTCCTGGAAAGGAAGGCCTGGGACTCCCCACCCCCAAGGGGACATTTGGCCAAGAATGTCCCTGGCTGGCCCCCAGAATCGAGGTCCCCTGGTCCCCTCTGATGCTGAAATGAGATTTCATGACAGAGATGGAGTCTCTGGGCTGCAGGACAACATGTTCCTAAAGGTGTCACATGCCATGGGTTCAAGCCCAGGTTCTGCCACTTGGCAGAACCTTGGTGAGGGGCTGGGAGAAAACTGGGTTCTGCTCAGGCCCACCAGCCGGCACCACACTGGGGCAAGGAAACGCTCCCTGGCATGGACACCTCCCATCAGAGACCACAGCGGGCTGGCCAGGGGCCACACTGGCCAGCTGAGGAGCCAGGACAGGAACTTTCCGGACCTCAGGAGAAGAACTCAGCAACCCCCCAGCCAGTCCACAAGCCATGGGCATCCCCCGCCCACCACCTCTCCCACGAGGGGCGTCTCCCTCCAGCCAGGAGACTCCAACCTGCCCTGGGCCCTGCTTCCAGGGTCACCCTCGCCCCACAGAGTGGGCTTGGGGCTTTGTTTACAGAAACAGGAAGCTGCTCTGAGTCCTTACTCAGGGTCCCCTGAGCCCTGGCGCCCTGTCTGCCCCACCCCCTCATCGAAGCCCAGGCCTGGGCAGAAGCAGGGCCGTTGCCATCAGAGACCCCCCAGGATAGATACTTTGGGGTCCCCTAACTGATGGATGGACAGAAGAACAGACAGAGGATAGACAGACGGACAGATGGATGGATGGATAGATGGACAGATAGAGGGATATATGGATGGACGAAGGATGGACGGATGGACAGAGGATGGATGCATGGATGGACAGATAGATGAATGGATGCATGGATGGATGGATAGATGGACAGATGGAAGGATGGATGCACGGATGGATGGATGGAGGATGGATGGACAGACAGAGGATGGATGGATGGACAGATGGATAGATGGATGGAAGGGTGAACGAATGGATGGATGGTTGGATGGATGGACGGACAGATGGACAGATGGATGGATGGATGAATGAATGGAGGGATGGACAGATGGAGGGATGGATGGATGGACGGACAGACGGATAGACAGATGGACGGGTGGATGTATGGATGAATGGATGCATGGGTGGATGGATGGACAGATGGACAGAGGATGGACAGATGGACAGATGGACAGACAGACGGATGGATGGATGGATGAATGGATGCATGGATGGATGGATGGACGGACAGATGGAGAGATGGATGGAGGGATGGATGGATGGACAGGGGATGGATGGACAGACAGACAGATGGATAGATGAATGGATGTATTGATGGATGGATGGATGGATGGATAGACAGATGGAGGGATGGATGGACAGATGGATGGATAGATGCCCAGAAATCTTCCTCCTGTACCACACTGCCATTCAAACACAAACTTGCTTAAATAAAATGTTGTGATTGTTTCACATAGAGAGCAAAGCAGAAAATTCCCTCTCAACCATGAAGACGTGGCTCACACAAGAAGGAAGCACCAGAAAACCCAGCAGACCTTGGGCAAAGCCCTGGTCCTCTCTGAGCTTCAGATGCCCACAGACAATTCACAGGATGTTCCCAGGGGCTTGCTGGGCTGTAAAATTCAGTTGTTCGATGATCAAATTAAACAAGGCTGCATTTTCCAAAGCCAGTGACTAAAAAAGGCTGTCACTCCAGGTCCTTGAAATATTAGCATTTGGCCTCTGGGTGCGCCCTTATCCCGTGGACTATGTAATTCTGGAAACTTGCCAGTGCCACTCCAGGGCAAGACACAACTGGCTCATCACTTCTCGGCCTTTTGGCTAAGACCAAGTGAAGAGACAACTGATTCAGGGGAGGGGCTCCCCTCCAGGAGGCCCGTTGGGGGCTTAGCATCCAGACATCAGGGAACCCCAAATGCGACATCATGTGCCCAACCAAGGTTTCTGCCAGCCTGCCAGATGGACGTGGCTCTTGTTGCGGGTCAGAGTCAAGTCTCTGCTAGGAGAAGATCCTCTGCCTTCCTGGACAGATGCCTCCCTGATGGCACCTGGGAGAGGGGACTTCATCACACTAAATTAATACAACATAAATATGGGCTCTGAAGTCTAATAATAGCTCGTTTACATGCTACAGAGGCTGCAAGCAGGAAGTTCCAAGATCTCTCACCCCGCTGAGCACCACCAGGGCCTGGCAGCTCCCTGCATTTGAGTCTGGGTTCCCTTGGTTGGACGCGTGCCTCCCAGGTAGCCCTCAACTAGTGGACAGATTCATTTATAACAAAGAAAATTGGTTAGGTGAATCTGATTTCCTTTTGATTTTCATAAATACAGACAAGGACATGTTCTCACAAAGAGAAAAAAAACCCAGTGACTACTGGGGCCGGAGAAGCAGTGGGCTTTTCCCATGGTGAGTGGTGGGTGTAGCATATGCCCCCGTAATGAGGGAAACCACTTCAAAGGGAGACCAGGGACAGAGTCCCACACAGCAAGCCAGTGCCCTGCACCCAGTGAGGATGTGCTTATGGATTGGAATAAGCCCGGGTCCCAGCACATCCAGGTAACTAACCTTCCTCCACCCCCATGGAGGCTGGCTCCAGCCCTGCTTTGGCCCCAACTCTCCCCCAACTCTTAAAGCCCTCCCACCGTGACCCTTGAGCCCATAACCAGTCATCACCAGAATGCCCCGTATCCTCAAACCCTTATCTGGAGAACCCCTCTCGCTCTAGCTCTACAAGGTCCTGGGTCCCCAGCAGTCACTGCTCCCCGCCCCCACTCCCCCGCCCCCACTCCCCCGCCCGCAGCCTCTGCCCAGTGCACCTGCAGGTAGGGGAGGTGGCCTCTTTCCTGTTCACTGTGGCTCTATGACTTTCCGATCTAGGTTGTCCTCGTTGGGCTCTCTTGCACGTCTGTGGTCCATAGACGGGGTGACTAGCATCAGGATGGCCTAGCTTGGCCTCCTCACCTGCCTGATGTCCCGCAGACCGTCGGCCAGGCTCCTCGGTTCTCCTCCTATAATGCTTCATCTTCCAGAGGGCTGGCTCAGGCTTGTACAGGTGGTGGCCTCAGGGCTCCGGGCACAGGTGCTTCCAGCCTTTGCTGCTAAGTCACACGGCCAAGCCCGGAGTCTGTATGGAGCCCCTCAAGAGCATGGATACAGGGAGGGGTGCCAGGTGGCTCGGTCGGTTGAACGTCAGGTCATGAGCTCCCAGTCCATGAGTTCGTCAGCTCCCCGGTCACACCACACCCCCTCTGCTGGGATGACTGCTATCCTGACTCACTGGGAGCATTGGGGTGACCTGGGGGGCAGAAGCTGATGCCACCCCCCTCTCCGCCTCCTCTCGTCACCGCCAATGACCTGTCCGTGGCCCCCTCCTCTGCCTGTGCACCTCCCCTCTCCTCCCCAAGGTCAGATTTCCAGCAAACCTCCCTCCTCTGTTCTCATATTCAGTTAGTCCCTCTGCCGTGTTATTCCAGCAACATGCGAAATTCGTGGGCATTTTTTCCCCACCTTAAAAAACTGACGAGCAGGCACACAGCACAAAAGCTCCCCTTAGGCTCCACCCGTTCCTCTGTTCCCCTTCACCGAGGGGCTCCGCACAAGAGCCCTGTGTGCTCCGCCTCCACCTCCCCCGCCTTCCTCTCTGGAGCCCACGGCCTCCAGCCACGGCCTCCACACCTCCACCACAGCCGCTTCGGTCCAGGTGATCGGTTACCTGTGCCCTGCCAAACTCAGCGGTCAGTTCCCGGGTCTGATGCTCTGTGACTTGTCAGCATCACATGACCCGGTCCATGGCCCCCACCTGCTTGGCGTGCCGTCCTCGCCTGGCTTCCAGGACACCCCATCCTCCCGGCCTCGCACCTGCTTCTCTGCTCACTCCTTCGCCATCTCCTTCACTCAGGGCTGCTGGGTGTGGCCGCACAGGTTGTGCACTGCACAACTCCAGGGGCACAATGCACATGGCAATGCGGATGCACTGCCTTCCGGTTCCTTCCTGCCCCAACATTGGAGGTCCCGGCTTGCACTCTGGGATCTCTCCTCCTCTCTGCCTGTCCTCACTCCCAGGCCAGCCTTGTTCAGCCTCATTCCTGCCCTCGGGACTGCCAAATACATATCCTCCAGCCTTGACCTTGCCCCCAGTGTTTTCCTGCCAATTGCCCAATAACTGCACTTGGATGTTAAGCAGAAAGCTCGTATTTCACATATCAAAAACCAAATTCCTCATCTTTATCCCCAAAGCCGTTCCTTTGACAGTCTCTCTGTCTCAGCCATTGCCAATTCCATCCTCCCAGCTCCCTCAGCCCAAAACAGTGAAATCAGATGATGTCACTCCTCTGCTCAAACCTCCGGTAGTTTCCAGGGTCACTCAGAGGGAGACCCCGGGTCACCAGAACTGCCCTGGAGCACCTGGCCTCCTCACTGCTTTGAGCTAAGCTTGCACATTCCTGCCTCAGGGCCTTTGCGCTTGCTATGCTCTGTTCTGGGACGACCTCCCCCCAAACGCCAGCATGGCTCCTCCCTCACCTCCTTCTGGCCTTCCTTCCCTCACCCCCTGCCCAGAGACGCCCTGCTCAGCCACCTCATTTTAAGCCGCAGCTCGCCTCCCCGACCGCTTTCACGCTCTTGCTTCTCCAGAGCACTGACCCTCGAACTTGAGCCTATATTCACCTTTTCAACGACCATTGTTCCCCCCTGGAATGTCAGCTCCCTGGAGGCAGAGATTTGTCTGTTTTGCTAACCACTGCATCCTTGAAGGCAGTGTCAGGCACACACAATAAATCTCAGTAACTTCTAAATGAATGATGAAGTGAACGTATAAACAGTCAGGACAGAAGCACGGCCAGCAGACTTCCTCCCAGCCGTGAGGGCACACAATCTGCAGCCACCACAGTTCAGTGGCTTTGCCCCTTGGGTCCATCTCCTCTCGTAAGCCTGGGAGCAGCCAGGTGGCCTGGCCACCGAGGGCACCAGACGCTTGGCCCCACCCAGCTCCCAGTGTGGGTCCCTGAGTGTTGGCCAGCACCCAGGCAAGGGCACCAAGCCTTAAAGGAAAGCCCTAGAGCTCCCGCTGCCCTTGGAGTCTGGGCCAAGGGGAGGCACGTGTGTGCGTGTGCGTGCACGTGCACATGTATGCGTAGGCACTGTGGGTGTGCCCACATGTGCATTTGTGGGGTGTCAAGAGGCAGCCTGCTCCTTTTTTTAAATTTTTTTAATGTTTTTATTTATTTTTAAGACAGAGAGAGACAGAGTGTGAGCAGGGAAGGGGCAGAGAGAGGAGGAGATACAGAATCCGAAGCGGGCTCCAGGCTCCGAGCTGTCAGCACAGAGCCTGACACGGGGCTCGAACCCACAGACTGTGAGATCATGACCTGAGCTAAAGTCGGACCCCCAACCGACTGAGCCACCCGGGTGCCCTGGGCCTGCTCCTTCTTGACTTGCTCCCATCTTCATGCTGTCCTCAGGTCACCTCGCAATCCTGATGGAAAAGAGGGCCCTGGATGTCCTCATCCTGGGATGGATCTGGAAAGTACCTTGCCCTCTGGAGCAGTGAGATAAGGGGCAGTGTTGGCTGCCCTCTCTGGTCTCACTCCCTTGTGTAGGACCCACTTCCGGCACTGGCCACGCTGGGCCCTGGGTGTGGTGCCTGATGCCCCTCTGACCACACTCCCTGGTGCTCAACACATAGTCCTTGTCCCATCTCTTACTTGAGACTTTCTCTCTTTGAAGACAAATGTTTGCTGACCTCACAACATGGTGGCCTTCCCCCACCCAAGTCTCCCTTGCCCCATCTGTTCGCTGCCAGGGCCTCTGCCCCTTCTGCCCCCTCTTCTTGGACAGAAATAACAAAGGGGCTGATGGCATCTGGGCAGCAAACTTGGCTCACTCTGCCTTTTTGCCCTTCTTTTAAGGTCAGAGTGAAAATGCTTCCCAGTTCGGTATTTAACCTACGACTAACCTGGCATTAAATGAGCAGGTGTTTCCTGGCATCTCTGAGACAATTGCAGCGGGCAATCAGACCCCCACAGCCACTGAGTCCCAGGACATCACAACTTAGGAATTCGGTCCCCAAGTCTCCCCTGGATACTGTAGGGAAGGTGGTTCCCAGAAACGTGCTGGGATTCCCAAGTGCCTGGAAGGCAGAAGACACATTCTGTGCAAAAGGGGTTGTTCTGGACTGCAGTCGAGCTGAGAACTGGCTGCTGGTTAAGTCCTTGATATGGCAGCTGTGTGGGTATGTACATGGACCCTTGGTCCCAAATCTCAGCTCTGCGCCTTAGCCTCTGTGTGGTCTTAGGCAAGCAGTTCCCATCTGTGCTTCAGTTTCCCAATCTGTACAATCAGATTGTGACGATAACGGGTTGCTACCTTATAGATTATTGTGAGGAATTAATGCACTCAGGCATATAAGGCATTTTAAAGCTGTCCTTAGAACATAGAAGCATTTACAACTATTATTTCAGAAACTGAGGAAGAGACAGATCGGGGGTGGGGTCGGGTACCAGGCGACCAGGTTTCCCAGCTGTTGTGGAGCCCAGATATAGTATTCTCAGTTCCCTCATGAGCCAGTCATTAGGATTCTCAACCCAAACCTCTACTGACAAGCTGGAAATGGGGGATGTTGCCAAGAGCTGGCTTCTTTTTGATCTTTATTTAAAGCGTATTAGGAAATCCCACAGTATTGAAACACCCTACAGTGAGGCTAGTGTAGAGATAGAACTTTTAAAGCAGACAGATCAAAGAGGCAGCCGCTGGTGCTTCCAACATCTGAAGACATCCTTATAATCACTCTTCAGACTGCCTGGAGGTCAGCGGACGACCGTGTGGCTCATTGTTCCCAAACCCATGGGCTTTCCAGGCAATGGAACCACAGAGTTTGGTTTTCTCCCTATGATTAGGAAAAGGGAAAGGAATGAGCTTGCACCAAGCACTCAGTTGTGTGCCCCATACGAGGCCACCTCATTAATCCCTGTGACAACTCTATGAGGAGAAGAGTATTATGCCCTTGATTCAATGAAGAAGCCAGTGCTCAGAGAGACTTAATAACTTGCTCAAGGTCACACTATTTGACAAATGGACAGCCAAGACTCAATTCCATGTCTGCCCCTAGCACATACTTTCTTCCCACTACCCACTGGGGAAATAGCCTTGGATCCTGAGCTCTCAGAAAAGTAAAAAAAAAAGGGGGGGGTAATTACTTACATCCTCAAATCCTGTATCCCCTCGTTTCTTCCCACTGTGTGCTGGGGACTCAAGAGCACAGAAGCCATGACTGACTGCCCCTGCATTTAATGATGTGCTCAGGAGGTCCCACCCCAGGGACCACCTGCTCACAAGCTTTCCCTATGCCTGCAGGGTCCTCATATCCACCCACATCCCAGATGCTCTGTCCCTCATGATGGGTCTTCCACAGCCAGCAAGGTCAAAGCTCCAGCGCATTTTTCAGAGAGCCACACACAGCCTCTAGCAAGTGCTCCTCGGCCCCTCACTCATGAAAGGTGAACATTATGTCTCTTTTATTGCTGGGAGACCTATAACTCAAGGGTACTGCAGGCAGAAGGAAAAACCAGGGCAGACTTCAGAAGTGGAAGAAAAAGTAATACCCTTCATCGGTGAGCTGTTTAAACTCTCCCACTGGGGAACACTTTGTTTTTGATGAAACAGCTGACGTTTGTCTCCAGGAGCCCAAACTGAGAAAAATGGGGCAGCCACTATTTATCCCAGCCAGAGATTACAGTGTCCTGACCCAACACCCCCTGAGGCTCTAGCAGACTACTCGACCAAAATACACAAACCGGAATCAACACGATGTTTTCTCCACACACAGATGCAACAGCTGGTTGCCTGTGGTTTTTTTTCCCCTCCACAAACAAGAGTTGACAAACAAGTTCCAGACAGACTCCCAGCTGGTGTACTGCCCTCTGCTCTCCTGGCACAGATGCTATGTGCCCCCATTAATGTAAATCCATAGGGATTTTAGAGGTTGAGCTGAAGGGCCAGGACCATAGGTGAAGGAAATCAGATTTTTGAAGCAGATTCATGGCGTATGGCAGGCAAGGTTTCAGGCTGATGATGTCGTCAAGTGTTCAGAAGCATTTTGGATCCAAATCTGCTCGTTGGGAGTAGCAGACAGTGGTGGTATTCCACTCTGTAGACCCTCAGCGCACTTCAGCACTGTGGGGGTGGACAGTTCCCCCTGTCTCCGCCACCACCCCCCCACCCCTCCCCCAGAAGACAGTGGTGGTATTCCACCCTTAGACCCTCGGGACACTTCAGCACTGTGGGCATGGACAGTTCCCCTGTCTCCTCCTCTCCCCCACCCCAGACTTGTTTGCATCAGGCTCTCTCTCCACTTACTCCCATAGAGCTCACGATGTGGGGAAGATTATACCCTAGAGGCAACCCTGAAAAAAAACAAACGGCAGGTGGTGGATAAATGGCCCTGTCTCACTCTCTTCAGAGGTGCAATAACAAGCATTCTGTGCAGCGCTTACAGGGTCCCAGTGGGACTGAAGCTCCGTTGAATACAGCGATAATTATCTCCCTAGCAGATTCTTTCACTGAATGTTCCTCCTGCCCTATTCCACTCCCACCATCCCTGCTCCTACTCCTTGGGATCACTTCTCCATTAAAGCACCTGTACCCAAGCCCTTGTCTCAGGCTCTGCTTCTGAGGAACCCAAACCAAATTTAGAAAGCCACCCCTCAGAATGGAATCCTGGAACTCAAATGCTCCCTTATAAGGTAGAAATAAGGACCCCATTAGTGAGTGACAGATAGAGTGATGTCTCGTATGACAGCCTGTGGGGTTTTTTTTAATGTTTATTTATTTTTGAGAGAGAGAGAGACAGCGTGTGAGTGGAGGAGGGGCAGAGAGAGACAGAGATGGAATCTGAAACAGGCTCCAGGCTCTGAGCTGTCAGCACAGAGTCTGATGCAGGGCTCAAACCCACAAACCATGAGATCATGACCTGAGCCAAAGTCAGATGCTTAACCAACTGAGTCACCCAAGCACCCCATGGTCTCTATTTTAAAGTCTATTTTTTGTGATGCAAGTATAACTATCCATCTTTATTCTAGTTTCCATTTGCATGAAATATCTTTTTCCATCCCTTCACTTTCGGCCTGTGTATGTCTTTACATCTAGAGTCTTGTAGGCAACATACAGATGGGTTTTTTTTTAATCCATTCAGCCACTCTGTCTTTTGATTAGAGCATTTAATCCATTTATATTTAAAGTAATTATTGGGGCACATGGTGGCTCAGTAGGTTAAGCTTCCTACTTCAGCTCAGGTCATGATCTCACAGACTGTGGGTTCGAGCCCCACATCAGACTCTGTGCTGTCAGCGCTGTCTGCTTGGGATTTTCTCTCTCCCCCTCTCTCTCTCTCTCTCTCTCTCTGCCCCTTCCCCATTTGTGCTCTCTCTCTCTCTCAAAATAAAAAACTTTAAAAATAAAGTAGTTATTGATAATTACGTCCTTCTTGTCATTTGGTAATTGTTTAATGGCTGGTTTTTTAGTTCCTCTTTGTTCCTTTCTTCTTTTTTTTTAATGTTTATTTATTTTCGAGAGAGACAGAGACAGAGCTTGAGCAGGGGAGGGCCAGAGAGAGAGACACACAGAATCCGAAGCAGGCTCCAGGCTCTGAGCTGTCAGCACAGAGCCCAACGCAGGGCTCAAACCCACGGACCATGAGATCCTGACATGAGCCGAAGTCGGACGCCCAACCGACTGAGCCACCCAGGCACCCCTCTGTTCCTTTCTTCTTATCTTGCTCTCTTTCCTTGTGGTTTGATGATTTTCTTTAATGGTAGGCTTATATTCCTTTCTCTGTATCATTTGTGTACTTACTATAGGTTTTTGTTTTGTCATTACCATGAGGCTTACATATAATAACTTGCATCTGTAACAATGTTGGTAACAACTTAAGTTTGATCCCATCCTAAAGCTCAACATCTTTCACTCCCGTTCCACATTTTATGTTTTTGATGTCACATTTTACTTCTTTTTATCTTGTGTATCCCTTAACTAATTATTATCATTTTAATTATAAACAAAAGTTACTACTTTTGTCTTTTAACCTTCACACTAAACTTATAAGTGATTAATCCACTATCTTTACTATATATTTACCTTTCCAGTGAGATTTACTCTTTCATTAATTTTCCTGTTATTATTTAGCACCCTTCCTTTTTACCTTCAAGAAATCCCCTTAATATTTCTTATAAAGCTGGTTTGGTTGTGATGAACTCCTTTAGCTTTTGCTTGTCCAGAAAACTCTTTATCTCTCCTCCAATTCTGAATGATAACTTTGCCAGACAGAGGATTCTTGCTTGGAAGTGTTTTCTTTCCACATGTTGATTACATCACACCACTTGCTTCTGGCCTACAAAGTTTCTGCTAAAAAGTCTGCTGAGTGCCTTACAGCTTGTATGTAACAAGATGTTTTCCTCTTGCTGCTTTTCATATTATGTCTTTGCCTTTACATTTGACATTTTAATGATAATGTGTCTTGGAGTGGGGGTTCTTCTCATTTAGAACTCTCTGTCCTGTAAGTCTCTTAAGCTATCTTCACTTTTTTTCATTCTCTTTTCTTTCTGTTGCTCTGGTTGTGTAAGTTCCACTGGCTTGTCTTCAAACCCACTGATCACTTATTCTGCTTCATCTAGTCTGCTGTTAAACCCCTTAAGAATGTTTTTCAATTCAATTATTGTCTTCAGCTCTGTGACTTCTATTTGGTACTTTCTATTTGGTACTTTCTAATATTTTCCATCTGTTTGCTGAAGTTCTCTCCATGTTCAGCCATTCTCCTCCCTGGGCAGTGAGCATCTTTATGAGCATTATTTTGAACTTTTATCATGTAAATTACTTATCTCCATTTCATTCAGGCTTTTTTCCTGAGGTTTTATCTTGTTCTTTCATTTGGAACATCATCCTCTGTTCCTTCACTTTACTCGATTCTCTGGGTTAGTTTCTATGCAATAGATGAGACAACCACCTCTCCCAGTCCTGAAGGAGTGGCTTCTTGGAGGAGAAGAACCTTGTCATTCACCCGTGCCCCAGGTCTTTGATGTCTGTCAAACCTCTGTGCTTTTCCAAAGCAGCCAATTATAGTATTAATAGCTCCAAGCAGCCGAGGATGTGCCAAGACCTGTCAGAATCTCAGTACTTAGATCCAGACTCTTTGGAAGCCAGATCCTTCAGTAGCAGCTTTGTAAGAGGTGTAAATATGTACAGTCCTGTGGGGCCACAAGTGGAAGCCCCATTGGGCACCAGTGCCAGGTGATGTCCTCTGGGCTGCAGCCACAAAAACTGGGGCAGCAGACATAAAAGTCAGGGCAGCAGTGCATGTAAACTACCTTCCAGGAGACACCAGTGCTCCAGCACACAGCAGAGGGAAAGCACGAAGATAACACCCACGTTCTGAGGTGTCTGGAAAGAATTACAGTCAGCTCCCAGATGTGTGTTTAATTAGAAGACTGCCCCTCAGGCGACAGCCAGGATGATCAGCTATTAAGCCTCCTTCATAGAAAGACAGAGATCTTGGATCTGATGTCTCTTGCTGTGTTCTGGGGTTTGTAGCTGTTTAAGAATCATTTCTCCATTTGTTGCAGTCCTGTGGGACCCACAATCATAAGTCCCACTGGCCACCAGAGCCAGGTGACATAGAATTGTCCTCTGGAAACAGCTGCAAAACTCAGAGCACCAGGTAAGGGTCTGAGCTCCTTTTTCAGTGCCACCAATTATTATAGTCCCACGAAACCAGGAGGACAAGCTACCCTGGCTTCTAGCATCAGGAAGCCGAGAGGAGTCCCCTGCATGGTGTCTGCAAAGATTCAGGCACCAAATGCCCTCTTCCATGAGATAATGATGCTCTGGAGCATGGGGATGGAAAAGTGTGAAGGTGGAACCCACCACCTCATCCCCAGAGAGCGTTCCAGCAGAACACTGCTAGACATGTGTGTTAGATGAGATGGCCACCCTTCAAGCCAACACTTTAGTATAAGTGGGTGCACCTCCTCCACTCAAGCCTGGGCAAGATCAGCCGCCTCTGGAGGAGGAGCCATAGATTACACTCTCTTCAGTGCGGCCACACACGGATATGTGTCTGGTTCAGGAGATGACCAGTTTTCATTAACTGGCTTTAATCATCAGCTATTTAAAACATGGTAATACATTAAATCATGACAAGTGTTGACTTCCCCCATTTTCTGGGGATAAAGTTCTTGGTTTACTTTGGTTTGCCTCAGCTTACAATGTCCCCACATGAAGCGCTCCTCCTGACTTCTGTGACCACATGTCTCCTTCCCACTCCATCCTGGCTCTCCATGTCTAGTCTGTGGAGTGACTTAGTTCTTGTCGCACCTCATGGCCCTTCTCACTTTTTGGCCAAAGCCCCAGGACTTTGCCACCTGGAGGGAGTCTGTCTCTCCCCACCTGAGGTTATCCTCACCCAGTTATCCTTCAGCTGCCCTGACGCTCCTCTGCCAGGATGTGCTGAATGTCTCTCCCAGGGAGTCCCTGGGGTTTGTCATACTTAGCCCACATGCTATAATTATGACAATATTTTGATGTGACCTATTGACTTGTGCATATAAACCACAGTACTATAAGCTTTATGAGAACAAAGACTGTGTCTCACCCATTCTTGTTACCCCAGAATCTAGCACTTTTCAGGGCACATGGCAGGTACTCAGTAAATATCTGTTAGGAAAATGAGGTCGGCGTAAAACAGCATACCTAAAAGGTGTCAATAGAGTCAATTTATGAATGTGTTACTTTCCTACAGATGTTGTAACAAGGCACCACAGGCTGGTTAGCTTAAAACAAAGAAATTCATTTTGTCATCACAATCCTGGCAGCCAGGAGTGCAACATCAAGGTGTCTGTGAGACTATACTCCATCTGAGACTGTAGACGGAATCCTTCCTTACCTCTTCCTGGCTCTTGGTGGGGGCCATCCACCTTTGGTGGCCCTTGGCTTGCTGCTTCATCCGCCTCTGTCATCGCATGACCTTCTTGATGTGTGCCTGTCTTATCCAATGCGTTCCTCTTCTTACGAGGACACGAGTTGCTACGGACTGAATTGTGTTTCCCCCCAAATTCCTATTTATTACCATAACCACATTACTGATGAATAACCGAGGCTCAGAAAGCTTCCATAACTCCCCATCTCAGTCACTGGGGGGCTCCTGTAGCAAAATACCACAGACTGGGGAGTTGGAGTCTGAGCTGGAGGCCACAAGTCCAAGATCCAGGTACAGGATCCCTTGTCCAGTAACAGCCTGCTTCCTGCTTTGCAAATGGAGGTCTTGCTGTGTCCTCATATGGTGGACAGCAGAGAGGAAGAGCAAGCTGTCTTCTGAAAAGGGCACGATTCCCACTCGTGAGGGCCCCACCCTCCTGACCATCACCTCCCAAAGGCCTCACCTCCTAATACCATCACACTGGGGGTTAGGGTTTTAATATATGAATTGAGGGGTCACAAAAACCCAGTCCATGGCACAGCCCCCAAACCACCCTGCTCCAAAGGTGACAGTGAGGGCATATGGTCTGTGGCACATGCACGGGGACCTCAGGCTAATAGTTGCTTGTTAATGGAGTCCAGCCAGGAAGATGGACAGCGTTAAATTTCTAAATATTTTTAATGGACTCTTAAAGGACGTATTTTTTCCCCATTTTTTCTTAAGGAAGGCAGCAAGATATGGCAAGAGAACCCCCAGAAAGGACTCTGAAATGGGAGTACCTGCTGTGTGTGGCTTTGAGTAACACACATGTGCTCTGTGTGCCTGAGCCATCAGACCTGTGAACCGAGGCTCACGACCCACAGAGCTGTGAAGGGTCACGTCTGCATAACCAGCAGCCTGGGGCGCTCGAGGCCTGCGGAACGTGCATGTATTGGTCACTACACGAGCCACCAGCTTTCTTGGGAGGATCTCCTTGGCTCAAACTGTTCTAGCAGGTGGTGGGAGGGAGCCTGCAAGGGGGGCTGGAGGCCACTCACTCCTCCTGGTAGGAGCTCGTGTTAAATTTTCAGGGATTTTAGGAGCCAGTGTTTAAAGCATAGCCATTATTACAAAATCTAGTATGTAAATCCACCGCTGAATTATAATAAAAACAAAAGTAATATGGACTCAAAATTCCTCGGTCCCTAATGAGTCTACCGCATGTTACTATTCTCTGTGCCTTCAAGGTTGTCGGGTCTGCCTGGGTGGGGGACCAGATGGCCATGACTTCCCACCCACCTGTTCCCAGCCCTGCTTCTCCCGACGTCCCCACAGGGAGCTTGAGATCAGCCGTGGTAGGACAGACACCAGGGAAGGGGCCAGCACTACACATCGAAGCTTGACTTCTTGTCTCGCGGATTTTCTAGACTTAGAAAAATAATGAAGTGTCACTGAGGCAGATTAAATCTGAAAGTGTGCTGTGAGTGTGCTCGTTAGTTACACCGTGGAGAACACAGCTCCTCGAGGAAATAACTTTGCCGTGTTTGAAAACCGTCATCCAGTTCAGCAAAGAAATCACTCACATCATCGACAGACGGATGACGTCCAGACGTGCAGCTTGGCAGTTTGAGGTTGGTCTCGTTCGCCAGCGTGAACAAATGCATGAGCCAACATTCGCGTCAGAGCATGGCAAGCGTTGGTTGATTATGAATAATACCAGAGTTCGGCAAAAGTCACCAAAAGCAATCTGTGAGAATCAATGGGCCACAGGGAATTTACAATAAAGAGTGCTGTATCTTGTATTATTAGTTGTAAACTGTGTGCTGTGTATCCGTCAATAAAACGTTGACTCGTGTGCACGGGTGTGCATGCGTTTTGCCAGAGAGCCAGCTGGTTCACATCACCGGCACACACTGGCTCCGAGAGCTGCCAATCTTGACCTTCTGAACGCCACGGTCTTTCCCCCGCCTCACTCCCCGTGGCCACAGCTCAGCTCTGATCCTAGAAATGCCACGGTCACTGGCCTTGACCACGCGGGGCCCAGAGGGCAGTGGCAGCAGCTTCTAGGCATGGGTCTCTCCGAAGCTGGCTGGGGCCTTACGGGAGAGAGGAATCCGTTTTCTGGGACCAGTTACCAGGAGGAAACATCATTTCCACAGAGAGGTAGCATCAGCCTGCAGCCCCAGCTCTTCCAGTGGGAAGACAGGCAGGCAGAGAGGTCTAGGCTGAGGAACGTTCACGTGCCTTCACAAAGACTCTCTCTCTGCCTGAACTCTCGTCTGCCTCCCCTAAGTCTATAGGGCTCTACCTCGTCCATCCCTGGGGGACCTGCCTCGTCCAGTTGTAGCTAGGTCAGCTTAGAGGGAACCCCCACCCTGGGTATCTGATGGGGTCCCCATCCCCCACCGCCCCCAGGGGGTGTCTGGCCACCCCGATCTGTCATCAGCAAGAAGCTGGACCCAGTGGTAGGCTTTCTTTTTTTTAATTGGGGTAAAACATACATACAATTTTCCACCATAATTATTTTTAAGTGCACACCTCGGTGGCACCACGCGCATTCACGTGGCCGTGCCGCCACCGTCACGATCCATCTCCAGACCGAGCCTCCAGCCCCATGAAACACGGAGCCCCCACCCCCTCCACAGCCCCCCGCACCCACCCTGCCACGTTCTGTCTGTGGACTTGACCACTCTAGGCTCCTCATAGAAGCAGAATCATATAGTACCGTTCTTCTGCGACTGGCTTATTTCACCGAGCACGTGTCGGCATTTCCTGCCTTTTTAAGGCTGAATGGTATTCCGTTGTGTGGGTCCACCATATTTTGAATATCCACTCATCCACCAGCGAACACCCGGTTGCTTGACTATTACTGACTGTCGCAGACACGAGTGTACAAACACCTGTTCAAGTCCCTGCCTTTAATTTTTTGGGGTGTATTTCTATGTCCAGGAGTGGAAATGCTGGATCATACAGTAATTTTTAATTTTTTGAGGCTGATGTCCACAGCGGCTACACCGTTTTACATTCCCGCCAACAGTGCAAGGGCCCGGTTTCTCCACATCCTCGCCAACACTTGATCTCTGTGGTGATGACAAGGCAGCCATCCTGAGTGCGAGGCCATATCTCGTTGTAGCGTTGCTCTGCCTTTCCCCGATGATGCGCGATGGCGAGCATCTTGTCGTGTGTCTCTTGGCCATGTGTATGTCTTTGGAGAAATGTCTGCTCAAATCCTTTGCCCTCGTTTTGAATAGGATTGTTTGGTTCTTGGTTGTTGAGTCGTAGGAGTTCTTTATATATTCTGAGTATGAACCCCTTATCAGTTATGTAGCTGCAAATATTTTCTCCCATTCTGTGACGTTGTCTTTTTACTCTGTCATTAGTATCCTTTGATGCACAGGGGGATTTTACTTTGACAGAGTCCAGGAAATTTGGCTTTGAATTTCAAAGCACAGCTAATTTCAACAAGCCCTTGGATCCAGCCTGGGCCAGCCCCGCGTGAGGTTCTGGGCACACAAAGAAAAGGGCCAGAGATGCCTGCAGTCTGCAAGGTGGACAGACTCACAAACAGGCAATAATGGACTCAGTTATGGCACCCGACGCAAAGCTCTCTGGAAAACATACACACACACATGCACACAAACACAGGTTGCGTAGAGCAGCCTCATAGCTAAGGAAACATCTGGGTCCTTTCAAAGCCCCCTCGCACAACCAAAGGGACCCTAGGACACTCGGCGGGCAAAGGTTGGCTCCCTCAGCCCCCCCCCGAGAGACAACAGTCATTATGGAAGGCCCAGCAGACCCCAGGAGGCAGGAAATGAGAGGAACGTGTTTAGGACCCCGTTTCCACCCCCCAGGACTACAGCCCCAGGACCTCCCTGAGGCCTGGCGACCTGCTGGGGACGTGGCCCTGACTCGCCCCACCCCCAGCCCCATCTGTGGAAGGGGATAATGATCCATTTGTATTCATAAGACTATTGCCGGGAAGATTAATTAAAAGGCGAGGGTATTTTTAACCATCTGTACTAATTTAGAGGAAGAATTTAGAAATATAATTGTATTATCTGTAACTGAGGAATTCACAGATCCCTCTTGGAATCATAATATTAATGTGTCTCTCAAAGAGACAGCAACACAGGCAAAATCATGCCTGCCATCCCTTCTAAATTAGCCCAATTAAATAAGGATAATTTTAAATGTTTGGCTTTGGGGGCGGGGGGTGGGAGACAGGCAGTCACACGCTGGCAAGGAGAAGAGCAAGCTCTCTGCCCCAAGTCTGGCGAGGCCACATCTCCGACACCAGGCTGAGGGGCAGCCCCACCGCCTCCGTCCTGGTCCCCGAGGGCTGGGGTTCCAGCCCCAGGGCGTGGGAATGGATGTTCTCCGGTAAATAACCAAATAACCACAGCAGGGAAACCAAATCAGCCTCCAGGACAGGAGGGAGGTGTTCAGAGATGCAGCTCTGAGCGGGTCCTCCGAGCTCAGAGGCCGTGACCCCAAACCTCTGTCCCCATGGGGCCCACGGGACGCACCAGCCTTCAGTGTGGCCAGACTAGTCAGTTATTAAAAAACACAAAGCGCTAAACCACCAGGGCAGGGCTACACAAGGGTGAGCGGGAAGGCTATTTCTGGGTGGTGGCACCTGGGGACAGGGAGGGGCCCTTCTGCAGACCCCAGGCTGTGCCACCCTGCCTGGACAGCTGCCGGCAGGGGAGCCAGGCTGGAGGACTCCACTGGCCCTGGGAGGTGCTAGACTTCCACACCCGGTCAGAGGCCCCACGGGAGCCCCGGGCCACTGAAGGGCTAGGGACGGGGAGGGGGTTCCCATGTGCCAGGGCCCTGGGGCGATGAGGGCCAGGCACCGACATTCAGAAGGGCACACCTTCCGCCACGCTCCTTCTGCTCCCGGAAGGCTTCCCTGAGCACCCTCGCCAGGCCCTCAGGATTCGGGGTCTTCGCTGAATTTCCTAACGCACGTTGCTGTGGGCCCTGCCAGCTCAGCCGCTCCCGCAGGGATGCTGCAGGGGGTGGTGTGCATGCACACGCGCTGAGTGTGCACACAGGTGAATGCACATGTGGGCACGTGAGTGCACACACACCCACACATATGCACACAGGCTTTGAAAAGAGGGTGTGACTCACATTAGCAACGTGACTTTGGGCAAGTTTTGAAACCCTCGCCGAGCCCCCACTTCCGCCTCTGGGGTGAGAGGGGGTAAGACACCAGCTCACAGGGCTGGTAGGAAGATGCGAGCTAGTAGCCGATTTGTTTCCAGAAGGCACGGTTGACGGGCGGGACCCTGACCCAGGAGACCCCATCCTCTCTCTGCGCCCCACCCCACGGCCCTCATACGCCCCCTGAAACAGGGGAGACGTCCATCAAGTGTCCCCGCGTTCCCAAAGGACCAGGGAGATGGGCACTCAGGTGCAATACGGCAGGCGGGATAGTGCCACCGCCAGCCGCGCCTGCGGGCAGCGTTCTCCCCAGACAGAGCGCATCGTGGCCGGCAGGCATCCGGCACCTTCCAGACCCTGCGAAGCTGAACCCGGGAGATTTCCCCAGGTCAGCGATACACACGGAGAAAACGAAAAGGGAAGTAACTCCCCAGGGCCACCTCCGGATGCTCCACAAGACACTGGGCATGCGGGGGGGTGGGGGGGGCGAGGAGGGCATCAAATGATGCCTGCACCCCCCCTGCACACGTGAAGAAACTGGTCAAAGTGCCTCCCCAGTGAGCGATAAACACCCACTGTCATCAGGGCGGAAGGACTGTCATAGTTGGGGAGGGTCTGATGTCCTTGGGGAGGGCCTGATGTCTGGGGGAGGGCCTGCTGTCCTGGGGGAGGATCTGCTGTCCTGGGGGAGGGTCTGATGTCCTTGGGGAGGGCCTGATGTCTGGGGGAGGGCCTGCTGTCCTGGGGGAGGATCTGCTGTCCTGGGGGAGGGTCTGATGTCCTTGGGGAGGGCCTGATGTCTGGGGGAGGGCCTGCTGTCCTGGGGGAGGATCTGCTGTCCTGGGGGAGGGTCTGATGTCCTTGGGGAGGGCCTGATGTCTGGGGGAGGG